>NC_056732.1:1303692278-1303767739 GCF_019279795.1 Protopterus annectens
CATATAATTATATAAAATAGACATAAAACACAATAAATGCATATAAAAAATATTATAAGTAATGAGTACATATCAAAAATGAAAATAAAAATAAAGAATAAAAGATATAAAAATGTGAAATGAAGCAAGGTCAACTCCTAAGGCTACATCCCTTCATAGGTCTTGGTATAGGTCTAAGTGTAACTTTTTCATTAAGTCCAGTACCTTGGCCAGCCCTTAGTTTTATCATCCATTTGACCTCTCTGGCTTCAGTCAAGTTCCTGATGTCACCACCTCGCAGTGGGAAAAATTCTGTCAGTAACCATAAACCTGAAAGTAATGAGTAGCATTAGTACTAATCACATGCTTAGACAAAGCATTGTTCATGGAAGCACATCGTATGTTGTAGAGGTGCTCCCTGATCTGTCTCTCAATGTCCTATCGGTTTTCCTGACACAGAATGCTTTGCAGGACCTGCAGTAGGCTAAGTAAACAACATGTAACGTCATGCAGTTGGCACTTACATTAAACTTGTACCTACGCCCATTATCAGGATGGTCAAAGATGCCACTGCTGTCTATGAAACCGCCACAGGACAGCTTGCTCTCTCTTAACCCATTGTCATCAAATCTGTTGTTATCCGGGTAGCACAGCATCCTCTTCAGATTCTTTTTATTCTTATACAAGAAGCTTGGTGTATCTCGTATTAACTTCCTAATATCAGGGTCATTGGTCAGCAAACCCCTGTGTCTCCTAATGATGTACATTGTCATCCTAGTATCTGTTGTATACCCAAGGGAGACAAAGATGTTCTTGGATCTAGCAGACTGGACACATGAAGCATTCACGTCTCTGTCTTCTGAAAAATACAGTTTCGCTATGTTGGGCCTGAGAGGAGGAAAGGTACCCAGTACCATGTCAAACCTCCCTTTCCTCATATCCTTAAGCTGATTGAGCTCTGAGGTAAAGCCATCATCAGTTCCATTCAGTCTTGAGGCTTACAGACCCTGTCCCTTAATTATATTCTTAAAGACATGCGGGGAATACATGCTTCGTCTATGTAATAGAGAATTCCTTTAGCATGGTTTACGGTAAATCCCTGTACCTAATGAGCCATCCTCCTGTCTGTTCAACTTTGTCTAGGAATTCAGTCTGCATCATTGAATATACCAAGGAAAATTTTAGGAATGTGGTGGTCAAATTCAAATCATGATGGAACTTAATTCATCAGCCCCAGCTGTCCAAATAAAAAAACAAGTTATCTGCCAATCTACGGTAGAAGGGAACATACATTGAAAGACGGATGTTGGAAAAACATATTTTCCTCCTGTCTGTTCAACTTTGTCTAGGAATTCAGTCTGCATCATTGAATATACCAAGGAAAATTTTAGGAATGTGGTGGTCAAATTCAAATCATGATGGAACTTAATTCATCAGCCCCAGCTGTCCAAATAAAAAAACAAGTTATCTGCCAATCTACGGTAGAAGGGAACATACATTGAAAGACGGATGTTGGAAAAACATATTTTTCTTCCCAGAGTGCCATAACCGTATTGGCATAGCTATTGGCACTGGGAGTGCCCATAGCTACACCATCCTTCTGTTGATAGTATATTCCATCAAAAACAAAAGCATTATTCTAAAGAACTAGCTTCATGCTTATATATAGTAACTCAAGTAAACTTTGGTCATAATCACTGTACTTACTCAGTTACCTCTCAACATAGGCCAGCCCAACACCATTGGGGACCATCGTGAAGAGGGGACTGCACATCCATGGTTACCAAAAACTATCTCAAATCTTGTGGTTGTATTTTAATGAAATCAAATTCCCAAGGAATTGTTTAGAATCCTTGAGTACTATCTCCTTCTTATCCAGTATGGACCATAAATGTTTCTCCACAAATATGGAGAAAGGCTCAGTGAACCATTCTCTACCAGCCACTGTGGGCCTCATTGGTGGTCTTAAGTCTATCCTTATGAACCTTAGGTTGACCTTGTATAGCAGGGATCAAGGGCTCATTAACTAGGAAATAGTTAAACAACTCATGGTTAATTCTTTTCTCATTCAAACATTCCAATAGAGTATTATCAATAAACCACTTGAAGCGACTTGGATCATTCCTAGTGACAGTAGTATAATGTTCACTATCATTCAACATCTCCTTCATAGAATGATAATACTTATGTCTATCCATCACAACGATGGAACCACCGTTATCAGCTGGTCTAATAGCTATGTTGTTGTCATCATATAAAGATCTCAGAACCAGCTTTTCCATAGGGGTCAGATTATTGTTATAGCCAGCCCTATTGCTACTAAAAGCTTCATGCAAATCATTCTCAGTTAGCTTAGCAAAGGCATCCAGAAGGGGATGTGAAACAGGCATATATAAACTAGGTTTCTTAAATACATTAGCATTCGTAACTTTATTGTCACTGCTACCAAACTGCAACTTGAGTGAGACATTTCTTACAAACATTTTAATGTCCAATATATTATCATTTAATTCACCATGTTGTGTCGGTATAAATGAGAGACCCTTTCCCAGCACACTCGGCTCATGCTGAGTAGGGGATCTCTTAGATAAGTTCAACACATTCAAGTTGTCATACTTTTCCACATCCTTCTCAGTGATTTATTTATGCTCTTTTCTGTTGGTAATTTCTTTTTCACCCTCGCCCTGCTCTGTGACTGGTCCCTGTTTGTCCGCTGTGCCTTGGCAGTGAGTATAGGAAATTGGATAGAATCACTGCTGGACCCGGTATTCCTGCCATCCAAGCCAGTATTCATACTGCTAGGAGTTTTCTTTCGCACATCATTCCCTAGAACCAAAGTAATTGCACATTGAGACCAGTCACACCATTCGTATCTTCAGAGACAGTCATATTTGAACAATTGCCAGTGGAGTTTGTAGTAGCATTAGTCTCAGAATCCCTATTTAAGGTAGTATTGTAGTGGTTTGAGGGATTACTAGGTAAAGATGCAGTGCCATTATTAATGGGTTGCCCCATCTAGTCAGTATGCAGCCCAGCACTCTTGACTGTACTAGAGTTCTGACTAGAAACCGTTCTTAAATCATTACGCTGGCTAGTGTTACTCCTTGGCCAAGTGAAAACATTGCCAAGCTTAAAGTCCCTTAAGTCTCTGTCCATTTTAAGACGTTTCTGTTTCAGCAGCTTTCAGCAGTGCAGTATCAACAAGTTTATCAATAGAACAGTTAACCATGCTCTCAGGAAAGCATTTGTATAACTCAGTTTGTTGTGCATTAATTTTTTGAATTAACTCAGTCTTCTGGCTTAAAGTAATCAATACATAACTTTAGGTAACTATAGCTCACTGCCACTTCGTGAGCAGTCCAGGGTATTGGTCGCCATAAGTTGACATTTTAAGAACTCCCAATCCTCTAGGAATGATTTTCTTCTCCAGACATGCTTCAAAATGCTGGTGTTGAGTTTGTAAACGTTTAAATTTCAAGATGTTATACTGCACATCATCAACTGGTTGAACAAACCCTTCTACATCGAAATTGGCCCTGATGCCCATTTCCATAGCAGTATTCTCATTGGACAGCATCAGAGGGTTGTCATTCCTAGTAAGACAATGGATTAGCCTGTCACGCTGCTTGCCGGATCCACACAGTGCATTCTGGGAGTTGTAGTTGATTCCACATCAGAAGTAAACCCTTCAGCCATGCTCACAGACTGTGCAAAACAAAAAATGAAATAAAAACTATGAAAATGCACAGACTTAGTTAAATACAGTGTTGAAAGAAAAATGGGATAATCACAAAACAAAACCAATAGAGTAACACACTGGCTGAAGTAGGAATGTATTTATTACCAAACAAATAAAACATAGTTGCCAAAGAAATAAAATAAAACGTGGTAAGCTCTTTCACTACTCCTTCATCAGACCATAGACAGAGAGAGAATGAGCCACTGCAATGTATATATAGTTCAAATACCCTTAAGTCAATCACGTTAATAGCTAGAGAGCTTGTAAAAATAGAGAGAGAGCATATAATTATATAAAATAGACATAAAACACAATAAATGCATGTAAAAAAATACATATAAAGTAATGAGTACATATCAAAAATAAAGATATAAAAATGTGAAATGAAGCAAGGTCAACTCCTAAGGCTACGCCCCCTGAGTGTAGGTCTAAATGGAACTTTTTCATTAAGTCCACTACCTTGGTCAGCCTTAGTTTTATCATCCATTTGACCTGTCTGGTTTCAGTCAAGTTCCTCATGTCACCACCTCTAGCAGTGGGAAAAATTCTATCAATAACTATAAATCTGAAAGTATGACTAGCATTAGTTGTTGTTTGTCTTTCAGCTTTTTCCCGGTTAGGGGTCGCCACAGCGGAACTCCGGTCCGCTAATGATTGAGAGTAGATTTTCACGAACGCTGAGGTGCCAGCTCGACGTCCAACCTTCACCGAAGGCACGCCCATTCATGCATGTCTTTCGAATGCCCACCCAACTGTGGGGAGGACATGCAGACTCCACACAGAAGGCACTCCCCACACTCCAGCCGAGAATCGAACGGGAGAACTTCTTGCTGTGAGGCAACAGCGCTACCGCTGCACCACCGCGGATAAGTCTAATCACATACTTTAGACAAAGCATCGTTCCTGGAAGTGCATCGTATGTTGTGGAGGTGCTCACTGATCCTGTCTCTCAATTTCCTATCTGTTTTCCCTTCATAAAATGCTTTGCAGGACCTGCAGTAGTCTAAGGAAACAACAGAACAGGGCATAAATCAATCACCGAGAAAGATGTGGAAAAGTACTACAACTTGAATGTGTTGAACTTGTCTGAGATCCCTTACTCAGCATAAGCTGAGTGTGCTGGGAAAGGTTCTCTCATTTATACCAATATCAACCTGGTGAATTAACTGATAATATATTGTACATTAAAATGTTTGTAAGAAATGTCTCACTCAGCATCAGGAACTTGACTGAAACGAGAGAGGTCAAATGGATGATAAAACTAAGGGCTGGCCAAGGTAGTGGACTTAATGAAAAAGTTCCACTTAGACCTATACTGAAGGGACGTAGCCTTAGGAGTTGACCTTGCTTCATTTCACATTTTTATATCTTTTATTCTTTATTTTTATTTTCATTTTTGATAGGTATTCATTAGTTTGTATATGCATTTGTTGTGTTTTATGTCTGTTGCTCTATCTTTTTACAAGCTTTAGCTGTTAGCATGTGATTGGCTTAAGGGTATTTGAACTATGTATATATTGCAGTGACTCATTTTCTATCTGTCTATGGTCTGATGAAGCAGTAGTGAAAGCACTTACCAAGTTTTATTTTATTTCTTTGGCAACTAAGTTTTATTTGTTTGGTAATAAATACGTTCCTACTTCAGCAAGTGTGTTACTCCATTGGTTTTGTTTTGTGATTATCCCATTTTCTTCCAACGGTGTATTTATCTAAGTCTGTGCATTTCCACAGTTTTTACAAAAATGGATTAATTTTAATTCATATTTCATTGTTCTAAGTTAGGCCGCAGTGGTGCAGCGATTAGCGTTGCCGCCTCACAGCAGGAGGTTCTCCCATTCAATTCTCAGCTGGTGCGCCTTATATGTGGAGTCTGCATGTCCTCCCCATGGTCGAGTTATGTTTAAAGACATGCAGGTAGGTGCGTGCGTGAATGGGTGTGCCTTCTTTGAAGGTTGGGCATCGGGCTGGCAACTCGGCACTGTAAAAAGCCACTGCCATTCAGCGGACTGGAGTTCCGCTGTGACGCCCCCAACTGGGAAGCTGAAAGACATTATTTAATTCTTCTAAGTTGTAACTTTTGCCCCTTGTGTAGAAATTTCAACAGTTTACAGGAACCTCATTTTTTTAAGACCTGTTGGCTTTGCACTATGTGAGAAATGCTTAGCTTTAAAATTTGTCCCTTCTAATTTTTCTTTTAAATTTTGGTGCCACTTGTAAACAAAATTTGTTTCCGAACCAAGACATTTATTAAGTTCTGTCTCTACCTCAAAAACTTTCCAGTTATTTTTTTTTATAAGATTTCTTATAGCTGGAGTCACGCTACGAAATTTTAACAACATGGTGTTTTCATAGGAAATAACATGGTCTTTCCATACTCCTGCAGTAATGTAGCCTTTTTACCTAATAATGGTTTGAAACAGTGTTGTGTCTTTGTTAACACTTCACCCTTAATATCCAATAACTTCTCTGGGTATCATCTTAGTTTAAACATTATCAACTTTTCTAGTTCATTGGTGAATTCATTCTCATCATAAATAATGCAGAATATCCTTATCTGTTCCTTCACCAACCCGCGTTTGAGTAAATGGATGGTTACTATTATATTGTTAAAAGCTATTTGAAAAGGTCACTTTCCTATATAGTTTAGACTCGAATTCTTGGTTAATAAAATTTTTGCTACTAGAAATGCCCAAGTAGTTAATAAGCTCATTAGAAAGAATAAAAGTAAATTTTTTAAAAATCAGTAGTCCCATTTAAAAATAATATAAAAATTTGCAGTTCTTGAGGGCTACTTGCCCATATTATAAATATATCATGTGAAAATCTTAAAACGGTAACAATGTGCTTCATGTACAGTGAATGAAATACGATTCTGCACCCAGTACTGTAAAATATTTCCATATAAAGGGGCACATGTGACACCCATGCCCACACCAATTACCTGCTTAAAATATTCGCCCTTAAAATAAAATTATTTGATAAAGCAGTTTCATAAAATCACTTCTAAGATCCATCTCGATATTGGTCAAGAAGTTGTATACAAGTAGTACTTCTGTGAACCACTCCATGCCTAAAGTGTGAGGAATATAGCAAAACAGATCGATAACATCCACAGTGACAAGTAACCACTCAGCATTAAAAAAAATTCAGGTTGAACCTTCATAAGAAAGTCCGAAAGTATTTAAAAATGTAGTCACATTCGTTATTAGTGGAACATATAAAATACTGCACGGTCACTATAAGAATTAATCATAGGAGGTTAGAGAGGATTGGGAAGTGAGACTGGATAAGCAGTTCACATAGAAACAATGGGAGGATATCTGTAAGTCTCCCAAATATGCAACAAAATGTGGAAAATTTAGAATTTTTGCTAGGAACTGTTTACATAGATATTTTTATACCACAAGTAGACTCCAGAGAATTTTTCTTCAGGCAGATAGCAAATGTTGGAGGTGTGACAGGGAAGAAAGAAGTATTGGGAACATTTTCTAGAAGTGCTTTGGGTATGTGGACTTTAAGGTTTCCCTGCGGGATGCACTGTCAGAGATGCTGAGTGGGCGGATTGGTGTGGCAAGGGAGATGATTTTTCTGAGCTGTGATACAGAATCAAAATTGCCTACACATGGCAAGACTTTGCTGTGTCTAATTATGTTGGCTACATAAAAAGCAATTACTAGAAAATAGAAATAAGAATCTAAACCAGCTATAGTAGCAGAATTAAAACAACTGGAATGAAGATCTTTAGAAAAAAAGTAGGAGCAAACTACAGTGGAAAAAATGGGAATTGTGGGAGCAGTACCTACAATAGAGGAATGAGGTTTAAAAGAAGGCAGGACTTAAATGAGCTATGCAATGTTTGACTGAAAATGATTGGATAGATTATAAGTGATGTATAATGTTTGCAACTGGGAGTATGTCATTATGGTTTGTGATGTAAAATGCTTGCAACTAGGGTTTTGTTGGTGTGATTTGTTTTCATTTATATAAATGTATGATTGCCTGTCGTAAATGTTTAATAAAGATCGTTCTTTAAAAAAAAAAAAAAGGAATTGTATAATTTATGTAATGTTGATTAGGTTGTATGATGTATAGCAATATATGCATATATTATTTGTTAATTTTAATTTAATGCAGTTTGATTACTTTTGTATAAATGTAAATTTGCTTATGTCATAAATGATAATTCAATAAAGCCGCTTAAAAAATGTAGTCACATTTGTTAAACTTTTTAAGCTTCTTATCCATGAGTAAAGTTAATGAATGAGATTTGTAATTACATGCAGCAATAACAGGACAGATGGGGGATCCAAAAAATTCTTGTGTACTTTAGGGATACCTAATAATTTGGCATAAGGTGCTCTACACATAAAAATGTATACAGTTTATAGTCAGTAGTTCCTTGATCACACATATCTTTCAAAAAATATTGATTTTATAGTAGGCAGTGTTGATCTCGTGTTTTGAAACCATCTTGTATTGTGATTCATTGCAGAGCAAAGTAAACATTTTAGCAGACTAATCTGTTGTGTGTATAAGTATTATACCACCTCCTTTATCTGGTTTCATTATTCTGACCTGCTGGTTATTTACCACCTTGAGCCAACAACTGTGTCTGATCCCCAGACATACACAGACACACAAAATGCTTCCTTTGATAAAACAATTTTCTGCGGTCACTTTCACAAAGCTTTTCAAATAATGACAAAGTAGGATGTAGTGGTGTGTTAAAAGTACTTTTCTAACAAATTCTAATGCTGTAGATGTATTGGAAGGTTGGTCTTGATAAAGTACCCTAAAATTCAGTTTTCTTACTTATAACTTTAATTCAGCAATCAGTTATGCTAAATCCATTTTGGCAGTTGTAACAAAAATGAAACCCTTGTTGAAAAGCTCACAAAATTTAGAATCCGTTTTGAAATTACTGTAGTAAAAAATGTTGTGGAAACCCTTGTGATTATATACAATAGAAGCTCCTAAATCTTCAAAGCCTTTGCTTAAAGGAGTACAACAGGTTTCTCTAATGTATTCCTCAACTTCACGGCCCTTTTCCTCCCTATTTACATTACCCTCTGTAAAGCAACAACAATAAAGCATTTACAATTTTTATAATTCCCCTTACTTCTGTAACAGAAGCCTACCTTCTCATACTGTGATGGTTTCATGTACAAAATGATTCTCTCACGTTTGAATAAAGCTTGCTGGAGTCACCCAATTACTGACATCATCGAGGCCAGGCAGTGCAGGTACTTTTTTTTTTTTTTAATTTAATCAGTTCCCTCCCCCAAAGTGACATCACCACAGCCGTCATCTGATTCTAACTAAAATAATAAGACCCACCCATTCTGTGATGTCATGGCTCCCTTGTCCTTCCCCCAGCCTGAGTGCTGTTCATTTTATTCAGTAGTAGTGTAGTAACAATGATGTTTGGAAACACAGAAATTTGGTATGCATACTTGTACATTCTGCACGGCAAGTGATGCTTAGGTGGTGTATCGCTTGCATACTTCTCTGTTGTATTTGCACCAGATACTGCTAGTGTGCAGTGTGGGAATAGAAAGATTAAAACATTACCCTGGTATCAGAGGTGGCAGTGCAACATATTCATAGTGGCTTAACATGAGAGTAGCTCTAAGCAAGCACCATGTGAAACCTGAACAAGCACCTAGAATTATTCAGTGCAGCTTCCACACCTTATGTCTGAAAATGAATTCACATACTCACATGAACAGGAGTAGCTGCATATTGATGGCTAAAGGTGTATGGGCATGCCGGGTGGTTACTACACTGCAAAACTGGTATGTAATGGTGGAGATATTTGGAAGGCATGAGCAAACACACCAATATATTAAAGCCATAGCACCAATTGAACTGGAGGCTGGCAAATAGATTTAGTAAGGGATTTTGTCCATGCATAAATATTTCAACAGTGATTCTTTGCAGCGGCATCCATTATCTGATTCAAGGTAAGTTAACCTTGATGTCCTTTATTTAAAAAAAATCAATAAAATTTTTACTTTGTTATAAGTGACTTTTGGACACAAGAAAAAGGAAGGGGAAAATATAGCAATGTGGTTTGTATGTACAAAGACAAATCCAGGGACACTGCAAAAGTTTTTTTTTTTTGCAAACCAACCAGTGGAGAAAAAACATATGAAGGCAAACACTGCATACCAACACACTTTGCACATGTAAATCTCAATTTTTAACAAGGTGGAAGCATGAAGTGATACCTTAACACTTAAATCAATAAAGATCTAAACTGGTTAATAGTATAAATGTTTTATTCTTTAGCTCCTTGGTGCAAGACCTTACTAGATGTGATTGCAGTCAAGTAAGGCCATGGTTATACTGCAGCAAAAAAATGTCCCCTCTAACAAAGGAAATGCTAGAGCAAAGATTAAATTACATGAGTCAAGCACCCTGCTGAGATCTGCCAATCAGTGGAATTACCAGGTCAAATTACCCTCAGGACTTTGACAGCTAGGGAAGCTAAGTGTTATGGGGGAGGGGAGAAGTAAATGGACTGGAATTCATTGCGTCACAAATGTGTGCCATTTAAACTAAATTAGAAAACAAGGCAGCAGTAAACAGCACTTTGAGTATGTTCTGTGGCATTTGCACTGTTTCTGTTTTAAGTAGTCACCCAGCAGCAGGGAATGTTACTTACACTGTTCTATTTTTACTCAGTACTTTGTACACATGCAACATCTATGAAATGACAGGTACTTTAGGCAAACGGAGGCCTGCATGATGTAACATTTTTGAGCCAAACAATGATTTCTGGGATACTGGATGGCAACCTGATTTATCCAAACCACGTCAATATGCCAGCCTCCAGGTGGTCAGAGTCTGGAATTACATATAAAAATATTTAAAATCCTGTAAATAATCCCAGAGTGCTGTTAAAGTCTTGGAAACAACATGCTATGATGTTTTAAACATGTTTTTTTGAGTCTGTGGGTGCGGTACTCCTTTAACATATCACTACAATCTAAAGGAGCCAAATCACCCTCAAAAGGGTTTTCAGAAAAGCTAAATCCATGGTGGTTTGCCTGTGTTGTAGTCTCATTTAATTGTACCTAAACCGGTTCCTGTTGAACCTCCTCTGTCTCTCACAGCCCCATTGTTCATTTGTGTGCTCCCCTTTTCTTTGTCTGCAAATCTGTCTGATCTGTGGAGAGTTGGAAAGTGGTTGTAGTCTAAAAAAATCTATGTGTTCTTGCTGAGGTTAATTTCCTGTGTCATCCAGATGATAATTCTCATTCTGCTGTGGAGAAATAATGCAGGGGGATTGATTCAGCTTGATTCACTAGAATCCCGGATGAAAAATTATTTTATGTTGCAGGGTATGCCAAGCCCTGCTGATATTCATACTCTCTCAATAATTTGTACTTTCTAATTTTATCAATGGTTTTAGTCAATAAAATTGAATAACCTGTAATAGTCACTATTTTTTATATCAGACATGAGGTCATTCTTAAGAGAAGTGTCGATAACCCTTTATACGCTAATATTATTTACGGTATTGGGAGCAGAATCATGTATTTAATTGTGTACATGAAGCACATTGTTACTTTTTAAGATTTCAAGATGATATAGTTATAATTTGGAGAGAAAGCCCTCAAGAATGGCTAGATTTTATAATATTTTTTAAATGGGACTAGTGATTTTTTAAAATTTACTTTTTCTATTGAGCTTATTACTTGGACAATTCTGTTAGCAATAATTTTGTTAAACAAGGATTTGACTCTAAGCTATACAGGAAACAAGCCATCTGAAGTTGTTAATCTTCTTCCTATTCATCACTGATGGGTTTGGTTCCGAGCCCTCTGAACCGAGTCGGCCTTATACCAAGCTTGTGTGCACCAAAAACTCTCGAGCTAAGCTGCTACCCACAATGCCCTTTACTCAGTTGCCTCAGATCTCATTTGCCATGCAGCCATATAGCAGCATTTCACTGAGCTCTCCAGCTAAGTGACTTATCTTATACATTTACAAATTTTTGTAAAAGTTTTTTCCTGTTTATAGTCTGTTCTTTGATATCTCTATTGTTTCAGCTCTACCCACAGGTATCTTTCTTACCAATGTTGGTATTTTCTAACTTTCTACCCTTGTGTTGTCTTATTACCATTGCTGGTATTTCCTCTCTCTCTCTCTACTTCATTTCCTCCACTTTCCTCACTCTTTCCTGTTTGTGTGAAAGTGTGTTCTGTTATGTCTGAAAAGAAGGGAACTATGGGGTTTAAACACTGCTCTTCTTGCAGTGGTAAACTTCCGAATAGTGACCTCCATGAAGTGTGTGTGTACTGTTTGGGGGTTCCGCATTTGTCGGCGAAACCCCCGTGTGATATTTGTGCTAGCTTCAGTCAGCAGACGCTGAATGAACATCGGAATAAACTGATTTTAAAGGTCCTGCTTGCTTCACCTTTTTCAGAGGCTTTTTCTGCGATGGAGGTCTCATTCCCCTCCTTCTGTGGACAAGAAACGTCCTTGCTCAGACCCCTCTTCATCGGCCGGTGACAGAGGTAAAAGCCATAAACACAAGCCCCAAAAGTCTTCCTCAGAGCACCGTTCTGCCTCCTCGGTTCCGACTACTATATCGGTTCCGAGCTCGGCTCCAGTGAAGCTTACCGAGATCGCCTCGTCGGCACCTACCCTGGCACCAACGACAACGGCGCCGTCTACTGCCTCTGTTCCGATCAGCTTGTCTGTTTCTGTCTTGGCACCATCACCCATTTCCACTCCGGTACCGGTTCCAACGACAACCTCGGAACCATTTTTGTCATCCAACCCTGTTGTGACTTCGGCTCCGAGCCCGTTCTCGGCTCCAACCATACCATTGTTGCCGGTTTCTAAATTGGAATAGTCGGTGCCGTTCTGCGATGCACCATGGACCTGATACTCGTCGAGTGTGGACCCGTTTGCCTGGCAAGCCTGCAGTCCCTTTTTGGACCGGCCTGATTCCCTGTCAGGAGCATCAGTGAGATCCACCAGGAGCCTTTCAGAATTGGATGTGGTGTGCCTTTTTGACCAGCTGCTGAACACCAGGGGAATTTCAAATCCGCCTAGACCCTGTCCCACTCCTACTTACTCTCCTCCCTTGGATCTCTCGGTTCCATGGCTCATTTATCCAACGTTTTCTAGAAGACCCCCTTCCTTGGCGCCAACAACGACAGTGTCTGAGGCCCCTTTGGGTGTCAGTTCCGTCGGAACCCATCCTTCCTCAATCTCATGCTTGGTGGGTGGAACCTCTAGTTCCGGTATCTGTGCCGACAGTATTGTCTGTCCCTACTTCGGATCCGAGGGTGACTACCGCTCCAAGTTTGCTTGAGACTCTGTCCCTGGGGGCGGACCGCGTGGAGCGGGGTGTGACTCCAGTTCCGATTTTGTATTCTTCGGTTCCGGGCTCCCACTCCTCCTCGGGCAGACTCGCTTTCCGGGTGATGGAGAGGGTGCTTGCTTCTACGTTGGTTATCCCCCCACTTCCTTCTGAGCCACAGCTGTTAAAGGCCACCCCCCCCCCCACAGGACTCCGAGAGCACAAGATCCAGGAAACCCCTACCCAGGGTATTTCCCTTCGAGTCTTCTTCGGATGCTCCCACTAAAGAACCCCCTCGGAAACGGGTGTGTAAGAGGAAGCACATGGACTCCCCAGAGAAGTCCCTCACGGAAGATGTAGTCTACGATGATGGGGAGACATCTTGGAAATCTTGAAAGAGGGGTGACTAGAAGCCCTGCAACCCTTCCTCAGAGGAATCCGTATTCCTGCAGGCCTTTTGCTCACTGCCCTCTACTTCTTGGGTGACCCCCTTGCCGATGAGTTGGTTAAGCTCATTGTGCAATGGGCAAAGAAGAACGCAGACTCCGTTGAGGCCATCCCCAGGAGATCAGACAAGGTACTCTCCCCTCCAGAGGATCACCCCCATTGGTCTAGAGGTTTGCCAGTGGACGCTATGGTGGTGGTGGCAGCACCGAAAAAGGACTTTGCTGAATAGAGTCCTGCTGTTCACCTGCCAAATAGTGTGTCCCAGGCAGTGGACAGGTTAGGGAAGTGAGTTTTTGCATCAGCGACCTTTGCAGTTGGGTCTCTGAACTTTTTGGCACATTTTACGAGGCTCCAGAGAGATATTGTTTCCGAACTCTCCGGAACCCTCACGGGCCAAATATCGGATGGAGCGCGAGATAAAGTTGCTTCCCAACTTGCCACCCTAGTGTCAATATCCAATTCATCCATGAGGTTGCTGTCACATGCAACTGAAGAAGCAGCTAGAGCTGTGGGTGCAGGCATAGTCATGAGACGCCATGCCTGGATGCGCATTTGTGACTTTGCGGACTCCTTCAAGTCTTCCTTTCTAAATGGCCCTATCGAGCCATCAGCTCTGTTCAGTGCTAAGGTTAAGGATACATTAGCCAGGTGCGAGTAAGACGGGGAGACCTTGTCTGCCATTGGCCTACACTTTTCCAAACCTCAGCGTTCCTTCTCCAGGAATCAGAGGAGTGGGAAGATGTGGCACAAGAAGTCTCAAGGTCCTTTCCGAGACGCACGTGGTGAGGACTCCTCCAGAGGCAGAGGGGGTTCCAATAATGGAAGACATCCCTTTCAGGGTAGAGAGTGTCCCTGGAACCAGAACTCCAGAGATTGCTTCTCGGGTAGACTGTATCAGTGCTCCTGAGGCGCTGCCCAATTGCTTTCCTCTGGAAGCAGTCGGGGCGCATTTTTCTCTGGACCAAGCTGCCTGGCTTTCCATTACAAACGATTAGTGGGTGCAGAGAATCATTACCAGAGGCTACCATATTCCCCTAATAGCTTATCCAAGACCTCCAAAATTCCTACCCGCTGTTCCACCCAGTCAAAGGGAGGAGGCAGCTTCCAAAATACGAAAGCTACGTCAAAAACAAGCCGTCCAACAGGTCCCCCCAGATCAATGCGGATCAGGGTTCTACTCAAGATTCTTTTTGGTACCAAAGAAAACAAGGGACTGGAGGCCCATTCTGGATCTCAGCCAACTAAACAAATCGGTAGTTCAGACCAAATTCCGCATGGTCACGATTCAAACGATCCTCCCCTTTCTGCGAGAGGGTGTGTGGATGAGCTCATTAGATCTCTGAGATGCGTATTACCATATCAAGATGGACAAGTGCTTCAGGAGCCTCCTTCGCTTCTGGTTGGGAGCCAATCACTACCAATTCAGAGCCCTGCCTTTCGGTCTTTCGACGGCCCCCAGAGTGTTCAGGAAATGCCTTGCATTGGTAACAGCTCATCTGAGACTTCAGTGATTCCAGGTGTTTCCGTACCTAGACAATTGGCTCCTCTCCATCCCCACCAAGCGTCTTCTGGTCAGGACCCTCCGCTACATCCTGGTTCTAGTGGAGTCACTAGGCATCACCATACATTGGGAGAAATCCAACCTTCATCCCTCACAACAACTGGAATTCATAGGGGCAGTATTCAACACCCAGTCAAGCCTGATCTCACTTCCTCTCCACAGGCTTCAAAGACTAAGGGCACAAGTTCAAGTGATACTTAGTCGAAGAAAGGTGTTTGTAAGGTAAGTTCTCCAAGCCTGGGGATCTATGGCTGCAGCCATCCCTATTGTTCCCTTAGCCAGACTACACAAGATTACTACAGTGGCTCCTTCAGGCCCAGTGGATACCCAGTCTTCACCCCCTGAGCTCACAGATTCTCATCACCAACACTTGCAAACTAGATCTCCTCTGGTGGATGAGTACGGACGAAAATCTTTGGTGTTGCCCCTTCCAGTCTCACCAGCCCAGTGCCACAGTGACCACGGATGCTTCCCTGATGGGGTGGGGGGGCCACTTCCAAGGAAAGTCAGTCCAAGGCACGTGCTCCGATGTAGAGATAAACTTGCTTATCAGTGTCCTGGAGTTGAGTGGTGCTATTGGCGTTGCAAGCTTTTCATCCGCTCCTTCCATCCGGAACGATCGCTGTCCAGTCGGTCATCATGTCCGTGGTCTGGTACATAAACGGAGGGACCAAATCCTACCCCCTATGTCATGAAGCCATGAGAATCTGGCAGTGGGCGATAGCTTCCAACCACTTTCTGATCACAATGCATATCCCGGGGAGCTCCAATGTGATTGTGGACAGGCTGAGCAGATGCATTCTCCATCCTCACGAGTGGTCTCTCAATACGAGTGTGGTGGTGGCAATTTTCAGCCGTTGGGGCCAGTCATGCTACGACCTTTTCGCCTCCCCCTCAAACACAAAATGCAGCAGCTACTTTGCCCTCTTTCCCCCGCTCAGGGAGTCACCGAGAGACGCTTTGATCCATGATTGGCCCACGGGTCTCCTTTATGGTTATCCTCCGATTCCTCTGATGCCCCTCTTTCTAAAGAAAGATATTCATTTGAGAAGCAAAGTGATCTTCATTGCCCCGTTCTGGCCTCATCAAGTGTGGTTTCCCTTCCTTCGACTTCATCAGTTACAACCTCTTTGGATCCTAAACACTCGTCAGGACCTCCTATCTCATCCACAAGGGCTGACTCTACCGAATATGTCCACTCTCAAGCTGACAGCTTGGTTTCTCCACTTTTGTTAGTTGCCAGGCAGGAAACCTTCTCTTCACCCGTACGTGATATTATCTTGGCCTCTCATAAACCATCCACCAAGAAACTGTACAGGGACAAATGGAAAAGGTTCTCTATTTGGTCACATAATCAGAAGCTAGACCCATTCTCAGCCCCCATAGCCACTATTCTTCATTATCTGGCTGTACTGTTTGACAATGGGGCCTCAGCTTCCACTATTTGAGTCCATCTAGCAGCTGTTTCCAACTTCTATAATGGGTCAGATGGAGTCCAGCTTATTTCCTCACGCCTTTGCAAGACCTTCCTCAAGGGTATTTTCCACAGCAGGCCTCCCATCAGACAGCCAGTGGAGGCATGGAATCTGTCCTGGGTTCTGCAGTCTCTTCTCTGCCCCCTTTTGAGCCAGTTGTGACATGTGATCTAAAATTCCTGTCATGGAAATCCTTATTTCTGGTGGCTATAACTTCAGCCCGAAGAATTTCTGAATTACAAGCCTTATGTATCAAGAGCCCTTATCTGATCTTTCATAAGGACAGAGTATCACTTCGTACTAACCCATCCTTTCTCCCCCAGAGTGGTTTCTGACTTTTCGATTAACCAGTCCATTGAGCTCCCTGTGTTCTTCCCAAATTACTCTTAACAAGGGAGAATACTGCCTACATTCCTTGGATGTTCATAGACAATTATGTTTCTATCTGGACAGAACTAAATCCTTTTGCAAGTCGGACCAGCTTTTCATCTCCTTTGCGGGTCCTAGAATGGGAGGCTCAGTTTCAAAATTTACTTTGTCTAAATGACTCTGGGATTGCATTGCCTTAACATATTCACTTACGGAGGGATCTAAGCCTGGCCAAATCAAAGCTCAACTAGGGCTATTGCAGCATCTGTTGCCTTCCACTCTAGGGCCTCCATGGATGACATTTGTGCAACTGCCATTTGGGCTAAGCCCCACACCTTTATCAAGCATTACAAATTAGATCTTATCTCCAGGGGAAGAGCAGCCTTTGGTTCATTGGTTCTCAGGAATGTTCTTCCATAAGGACCACCCAGATTTTCCAAGTAGCTGGGGACTCGGTCCCATCAGTGATGAATAGGTAGAAGATTAACAACTTCAGATAAATAAGTTATGTCTTACCATAACATTCCATCTGAGTTGTTGATCTTCTTCCAGTCATCACACCCTCCCACCGACCTCCTCCAAAGGTTCCTGGTGGATCCTCTGGGTCTTTGTGGTGTATTAGGGTTTCTGCGCAGAGATGGCCTCTGACTTATTTCTTCTTCTATATGTTGCATGAAGACTCGATCTGAGGTAACTGAGTAAAGGGCATTGTGGGTAGCAGCTTAGCTCGAGAGTTTTTGGTGCACGCAAGCATGGTATAAGGCTGACTTGGTTCCGAGGGCTCAGAACCGAACCCATCAGTGATGACTGGAAGAAGATCTACAACTCAGATGGAACGTTATGCTAAGACTTAACTTCTTTTTTTTTATAGTTCTTTGCATTATAATAGTAACCATCCATTTTCTCATCGTGGGTTGGTGAAGGGACAGATGTTATGGAAATCCATTTCTAATGATAATGAATTCACAATGCACTAGGAAAGATTTTAGAACTGTTTAAACTAATAGGATACCCAGAGAAGATGTTATTGGATATTAAGAATGAACTGTTAAAGACAAAATTGCTTCCCACCATTATTAGGTAAGGAGGCCAATTACTGTAAGAGTATGGAAAGACCATTTTCTTTCCTATGAACACACCATGTTGTTAAAATGACTCCAGCTATAAGATAACATAACGTAACTGGAAAGGTTTTGACTTCGATACAAAACTTAGTATATGTTTTGGTTTGGAGCCAAATTTAGTTTCAAGAAAAATTAGAAGGGACAAATTCTAAAGCTGAGCATTTTTACATAGTGCGAAGCCAATAGGTCGCAAAAAAATGTGGTTCCTGTAAACGGTGTAAATTTGTACACAAGGAGCAAGAGTTACAACTTAGAATATTTAAAAATTAATTTAAAATTAATCTATTTTTGTGACTGTCATATCAGAGGAGTGAGTGTGTGTGTGTAATGCCTTTTATGATTTTTGCCATGCATTTTACATTGCCACCTTACAGTTTATAAAGGAATGTATGAGAATTACTATGACATTTTGAATAAATATTAAAATAATGCTGTTTATAGGCACAATAAACAATGTGAAGAGAATAAAAGGTTTTATTTTTTTATTCTGCAACAGGTTTTGTTTAAAATTAATTTATTTATAATGTTAATTTCTTTGTAATTTGAGCGTTTAGTCAGCCTCACTAAGAAAGTATAGCGTGTCAATCAATTGTACAATTATATAATTAATGATGTCAACTTTTGTAGACCAATGAGTGACAATTAATTGTTATAAAAGAAAAGGTTAATTTATATGGTAACAGGATTCTGAAGAAGTCTCAGTGTTGAGATGAAAGCGCTAAGTCCGTTACTTTACTTATCAATTGGTTGCAGTATTTGATTTTTATTCAAGTGTTTAAATAAATATTTATTTTACTTTCACCATTCCGTGGTCGTATTTGGAATACAATAGACCAGGAGTGTCCAACCCTCAGAGCTCTTCCATTAAATTTAAATTTAAATTTAATTTACCTTTTTCCGTGTGTTTACACGTCACACATTTTTGCTGTTGTGCGCATGCCAACTTTCATTTTTCGTTTTTCATACCAGCGTCCGTTCGCTGGTATGTATGCGAACACCGTTCCTGCTTTTATAGTTGTGTAAAGCTGAAGGAAGGAGCGAGAGTACACTAACATTGCAAAAAGGTAAGGTAAATAATTTTGTGAGTTTAATAAGATCTTTTTAACTTGTTTGGAATGTGATCTCTAGTCTAAATGGCAATAAAGTAGACTGAGGGTATGGGGGCTTGTAAAAAATGCTGTTTTTATTTAAAGGCATCAACGCACTCAAATGGGCATGTTTCTGGATATTTATTCATTGTAATCATGGTGGTGGTGTGGCTGTGATGTTAGTTGATATAATTATGAGGCTCTGGATGGAGAACCCTGATCTTGTTGGGCTGTGGGAATGATCCACACATAAATGCATGTTTTATTGCACTATCCAGATATGATTTATGTTTTCTTGTTTAAAGGAGTTTGTTTTACTTCATATAAAATTAAGAAGTTTGTAGGATAACAATTGTAAGGGCATAAATATGTACTTTGCTTTTGCAATGGAGGTTAGTTAAGGGGAACAGTAGTTGACTCATGCAGTAGTTGATGTTTTGTGCTCTGGGGCTCTTGGAAAGTTTGTCTAGGTTCCACAGTGCTCTACTGGACCACATGCCTAGTAACTAAGAAATAAACTCAATTATACTGGTGCACAGTGCAGCACCTTATCAGGAGATATTTTAAAGTTTTGTTCTGTTCAGCACTTGAGAGAGACAGAGAGAAAGAGAGGAGTGCATACATTATTAACCTGTTCTGACTGCTACATGTCACCATTATTTCTGAAACTGCTGACATGTTAGTAAAGAAATACAAAGTCTCATTTTCAACTAGTTACATTTAAATAAATGATTGCCCCTATTATTTTGTGGGTTGTGTGACTTGCATTAAGTGAAAACCACACTGCCAAAACAAAGAACACTGCATGTGTTCAAAATCACAGTGTCACAGATACAGGACACAAATTGTGCAGAGCCATAGCAGTGGTATCCTGCAAGACTATGCTGTTTGGTTATGCTGATTTATTCACAGATCTAGGATTCTTGCCAAGACAATATCACATGCAAATAAAACCTGAGGTAGTGGCAGTAAGTCAAGCACTGAAAAAAGTACCTGTCGTATTCAGGAGTAAAGTGGAACATGAATTAAACAGAATAGAAAGCCTAGGTATCATTAAAAAGCAATTAGAGTCAATAAAATGAGAGAATATTATACTCATTAAAAAAGATGATACACATTTTTACAGCTCTACAAGATCTGAACAGATTAAGTTTGAAAGATCACTACCTAATAATGCTTACAACTGAAGAAGCAATATGAAAAATGACAAATGCAAATGTTTTTTTTCAGTATCAGATGCAAATTAGACATTTCTGGCAAATAATGCTGAATGATCAACTCTCTATTATGGCTTAATTATTGGCTGTGTTGTTTTGTTTTTAAATGTTTTATCGTTAATTAATTAATTAAGTAATAGTATGATTTCTCTGGGAACATATTTAAATAACTGAACAAGAGTTTTGTGTTAATGCTTTGAGAAAGGACTTTTCACTTGAAAGCTTTACTCGTGAAGTGGTTTGAAGCTTTTATTTGTATTTTTGCTTTGTGATTGTGGTCTTTATCTTCGGTTTGTCTGTTCAGTTTGGTTTGTTATTTTTTTAATAACATTGACTGTCATTGCTATGTGGACCTTCCAACAGCTGTCTTTGGGCACCTGGGTGTAACACAGATATGAGCCTCACAGACACTGCACCAGTTGCATTTATTAATTTAATTTATTTATTTAACACAGCAGGTGGGTTGACGTTTTATTATATTAGTCTGCATAAACCTGTGGGTCTTGTTTTTTTTTTTTTTTTTTTTTTGCTCTTCAGTTTGTGAGAGACCTTTTTTTTTTTTTTTTTTTGCTCTTCAGTTTGCCCCCAGACCATTTTTGATGACTCAATGCGGCCCTTGCAACTGAAAAGGTTGGACACCCCTGCAATAGACAGTTTGTGATTTTGGCAATTGGACAACTTTCATTGTGTCGGAGCAGCGTTGAGTTTATTTTTTGGTTTTGTGGTGGACATTGATTTTTAGGTTTTGTTTAATCCTAGAGGTGGCCCTTGGAAACTTACAATTGAGTGTAGAGAATTACTTTGGAAAATAAGACTTGATGCTTATGTATTTCCTGGATTAAATGATGGTATATTGCAAATAAGTGTACTGAATTTCTGGGCAGCCAAGCTGTGAAATTAGTTAAGATGCCATATTTTTTTAAGTTTTTATTTTTAAGTATTGTGTATATTATTTTGATCTTTTACTCAGTTTCATTGTTTTTATATAAAAAAAATTGGAGAAATATGTATTAGTTCATCAGTATTTTACTTATGAATTAAAATTGCTACATACTTTGGGTGTACATGGTCACATGATATTTTTAATTAGTATTTAAATATTTCCAATTGGATAACACTAGTTCTGATGAAGTCCTTTTGATGTGGGCGAAAGCACTTATTTGTTTGTTGTTAAAATGTTTTTATTTACACCAGCCCAGTTTGGTTGAGTGTTCTTTATTTGTCCAGTTAACCAAGTGGAAATCACAGTGTTTAAGGCTTACTTACCAATTAAAGGATGTTCCTTTCCTTAAAAGGTCATTCCCTGCTAAAGAATGATATTCCAAGACTCGGGGAAAACTATACCCCCTCTCCTGTACCTCTTCCCTTTTTCCTGTCCTCCAGACTTTAGCTAAACCTAGCAGCCTTGACACAAGTAGTCTCAGACAAGAGGGTGCTAAAAATAATTCACTGAAAATACTCTTGGCAGTGGAGAGAAAATCCTCCTCCCTTCAGGGGAATCTCCCCACACCCGCCAGATCAGATACATCTGTTCTTTCCGGCACTCCCTCACAACTTGCAAGCAGGGATTATGGAACCAGTTTCTGTACCACAGAATGGAAAGGAAAAGGATCTGACACCAGAATCTTTTTGGTACCCAAAACAGGATCCATCATGGAGAACAGTGTAAGATTGCCTTACCTGAATACCTTTCTGAAAGTGCCCAAATTCAGAATGCTTACCCTGCAGATGGTTCAACCCCTTCTTCTGCACCACTTTTTCATGGTGACTTTAGATCTGAAGGGTGCTTATCATCACATTCAAATTGTTCCCAACTTAAAGTCGAATTTACAGAAGTCCTGTATAACACTTTCACAAAGAATTGCCTTCTTGGGGTATATGATAGATGCAGAAAAAAGAATGGCCTTTCTACCAGAAGACAAAGTCCTAACTTTTCAGAACATTTTCAAGGATTTCTGTTCAAAAAGCTGCCTCTGCATGAAATTTTCTCAAACTTCTAGGCTTCATGGCACTAGTGATCCTCAGGATAACGCAGGCCATACTCCACATTAGTAAGATTCAACGGAACTTAAAAAGTGTTAGACCCCAGCACCACATTCCTTAGAGATCCAGGTACCAGTGCTGGAATTTGTGATACAAGAGTTATAGTGGTGGAGGGATCAGATCTCTCTGTTCAGGCCTACCCTTCTCCCTCCAGATCCCAGTTCAATCAATCCAGATGGACTCATCAGATTTTGCATGGGAAGTACTGTCCAGGGGAGTTCACGTGCAAGGTGAATGGGGGTTCTTCAGACATCACAAAATACATAAAAGTCAGAAATTCTAGCAATGATTTAGACCTTAAAAGTTCTTTACCACTTATGTTCTGTAGGTCCCTTTTAGTGGTTACAGACAGCATCATGGTCATGTGGTTCCTGAACAAACAAGGGAGTACAAGGTCATACCTTCTTTGTCATTTGGCAGTGAGGGACTGGGAGATAGTCTTACAACATTCCGTGATGCTTTAGGCCACATAATCCTGTCAGAGCAAAATGTAGTGGTAGACAAAGCAGATCGCAGAAGGACCCTCACAAGTAGAATCTCAGGATAGAGGTCTTTTAGGATTTGGTCCAGATGTGAGGAGCACTTCAAATAGATCTGTTCACCTTCTTTCAAAGCAGATAGTTAGAAAACTTCTGTTTGAGACACCATTGCAGCCATTCCTATACCTCATTCCACACATTCTGACCCCAAAATGAGGTAAAGATGACAGAGGTAGATGGAATCTCTATCTTCATTAAGGACAGGCACACCTCCAGTCTGATTTGCCAGCATGACGCAGTGGAACTACTCCAGGTGCAACTGACAGTTAAGACACCCATCCAAGTTGTAGCCAGCTATAGTCCCCCCCCAACCATGACTCAGGACACCCACTCCTCCTGCCTGGAGTAATTCACGTCATCAAGGTACCCCCTAACACCCTGATCCTTGGTGATTTCTGCTATCCTACCATAGACTGGATGAACTATTCCTGCAGTAATGCACTCACCCAACGATTCCTTGACTTCATCAATTCTAAGGCTCTAGACCTGCTCATCTCTTCCCCCACACGGGGCAATAACATTCTGGACTTGGTTCTCCCCAACATAGGTGACAGCTGCACCACTTCCATAGTATGTTCTTCTCTGGTGAGATTAGATCATAGGTCGTCTCATTTGAAGTTTCTAACCCACCCAACCCCCCCCCCCCCAGTCGTAATCAAGCTTAAAAACATTTCAGAAGCTGAATAGAACCTCCTAAGGGTGGGTATCAGTAGCTTCACACCACCGACCCCCTCAGGGGATGCAGACAACTGTGATGAACAGTACGCCAACTGCATGGACTCAGCCATACCAATCAGAACTAAAACCTGCTCCTCCAGGAGAGAGAAACCTGTCTGGTGGACATCCTCCATCAATAGACTTTACAACAAAAGGAAGAAACTGTTGCCAAGGGTAAAAAGAAATTTAAAATTGGAAAAACTCCCTCCTCAGCCAAAACAAGCAAATTAGATCACTAGTGAAAACCTCCAAAACCAACTAGGAATCGAAACTAGCCTCCGAAATGAAGGGAAACCTCAAAGCCTCCTTCTGTTACATCAGGAAGCTTCATGACAGAGCCCAGGTTTGTTTCGAATTAGTACTTAACAGCATCACTTACACTGATCCTGTTGACTTAGCCAACCTGCTAGCAGATAGGTTCAGTGCAAAGTTCAACGCCCCTGTTTTCCCCAAAGGCCCTTTTGACATTCCCAGTACTTGTTCTGCACCTCCTATCTCTATTGATCAAGTGTTAAAGCCCCTATCCAAGGCAAAGGAGACAGCTTCCATGGGACCTGCTAGTATCCCAAGTTGTATTCTGCACCATCTCCAGCAAAAATTAGTTTCGCCATTGAGCACCTTATTCAACCACAGCCTAAGTACAGGCTTCATTCCAGCAGAATGGAGAACTGTCATTGTCATCCCGTTGCACAAAGGTGGTGCCACTACTGACCCTGGAAACTATTGCCCCATTAGCTTGACTGCCACTACTGACCCTGGAAACTATTGCCCCATTATCTTGACAAGTCTGATGTGTAAAGCCATGGAGTGTATTATTATGGATCTCGTAAACAAGGACACAGACAATCTCCAAACACTTGACCCCACCCAGTTTGGATTTATCAAGGGCAGATCTTGCCTGTTGAACCTGGTTGACTTCTTTGAGACTGCTACCAAGGCCCAGGATGAGGGTACGTACAGCTTACCTTGACTTGGCCAAGGTCTTTGGCACAGTCCCCAACTCGGACATCATGGAAAAGCTACCACAACTTGACATAAATCCCTATCTCAGGTGGGTGGCCAACTGGCTCACCAGCAGGACCCTCAAGGTCAAAGTTGGTACTTCCACCTCCAACAGCAGACCTGTCACTAGTGGAGTTCCCCAGGGATCTGTTCTGGGACCCCTGCTGTTTGGCATCTACTTCTCAGAAGTCCAGGCCAAGACAAAAGCCCTGTGGCTGACCAAGTTTGTGGACGACTGTAGATTGGGTGCTGTCACTGACTCCCCAAATTATGTTAACATACTGCAAGAGGGTCTCCCGGCAACTAATGACTGGTTCCAAAGTCATGGCCTCAAGTTAAACATAAAAAAAGTGTAATACCAGTTGGCAAAAAACATAGCCTTTACTGATTACCACATCAATGGCAACCCCCTAAGCACACAACCTGTGGTGAGAGATCTGGGTACTCAGGTTGACAACAATCTCACATTCAACCATCATGTAGCGGAAGTGGTCAGGAAAGCCTTTTACTTGGTTTATCTCATAAGTAAGATTGCTTCCAATAATATAGTATAGCGCCCCGTTTGGTATGTACCTCTCCAAACATCCGCACTAACTGGAAAGGCCACAAAAATACCTCACAAAGAGAATCCATGTCCTCCAACACCTGTCCTATGCGGACAGCCTCTAATCATTATCACTCTACTCAGTATAGCACAGATTGCTCAGTGGTGATCTGTGTCTCGCCTACAAGGCAGTCTCGGACCTACTAGAGATGCTCCATATCCGTAAGTCTTAACTCCTCATGCATTACTTGCTTGAAAGACCTGAATCTAATATGCAACATCAACAAAATCTGCTGGAGAGATAGATATGTCTCCCAGAGGCTGCCCTGTTTCTGAAATTGACTTCCCTTACACATCAAATAGGGTACCTAGCTGACCCTCTTCAAGCGCAACTTTGATGAGTGGATAGGAATCCACAAATTTGTCCCAAGGGTTCCACTTGTGTCCCTCTTTGACAGGGGCGACAGGTGCTGACTGAGGTTTCTTTTTGTGGATAAACTCTTGGCTAGGCTTGTAAGGGCCCCAGGGCCATTAACCTCCTATTATCCTTTCTGCATTTCCACCCTTTCCACTGATACCCAAGGTACTTCTGAAGATTCAGAACGAATTACCAAAGATCATTGTGGTGACCCCCTTTTAAATCTGGTAGAGTTTATTCTCCATTTTAATGTTACTTGTCAAGGGCAACTACTACAAACTTCCTCACACTCTGGATTTGCATACACAGTGTCAGGGGCAGCTGTTGCACCACAGCTTAGAGCAACTGGAACCGACAGCCTGGATGATTGTGTCTTGTTACCGTTTAGGCATTTGTTCCATGAGTATTGTGTATCAGGTATTGAAGAAAGCAAGAAAACCCTCAACTAGAAAATCCTGGATTTTATAAGTAGAACAGGTTTTCTAGGTGGCACCCAAGTCCTAACAGAGGGCCCAGTATGGTGTCTTCTACTTCTTTCTTCTTCCAGCTTTTCTTAGTTAGGGGTCGCCACAGCGGATCACTGTCCACTCGTGATTGGCAGTGGAGTTTTACAGTGTCGAGTTGCCAGCCTGGCACCCAACCTTCCACAGAAGGCGCACACATGCACGCACTCACGCCTAGGGCCAATTTAGTGTGTCCAATCCACCTACAGCATGTCTTTGGGATGTGGGAGGAAACCGGAGCACCCGGAGTAAACCCACGTGATCACAGGGAGGACATGCAGACTCCGCACAGAAGGCACCCCAGCCGAGGATCGAACCGCAGAACCTCTTGCTGTGAGGCGCCAATGCTAACCGCTGCACCACCGTGGCCGCCCATGGTGTCTTCTACTCTGGTTTTGAAAGATTTCTGTGAGCTACTCAATGATGGCTTACCTTGCACATCTGTAAAGGTGCATATTCCTGCCATATCAGCTTGACTTCCCATGGATCCCCCTCTCTTGTCTCTCTTTCTGGACAATTTATGAAAAGAGTGTTGCACTTGAGACTGCCACAAATTCAGATTCTTCCTTGGGATCTCTACTTTGTTTTTGAGCATCTGACCTTATTTCCTTTTGAATATGCCTTTAAGGCCAAATCAAAGTTCATCATTTGTAAAATTGTTTTACTCAGTGCTCTGATATTTGCAAGGCGAGTCTCTGAGTTGTAAACTTTGAAGGTGGGTCAACATTATCTGATTTTCCATAAGGACAGGGTTGTTTTATGCAGTAAGCCATCTTTCAAGTCAAAAGTTGTTTCTGAATTTACCCTGAATTTAGCCATCAGTCTCCCAGTTTTCTTTATGGAACCTAAAGACAAGAGAGAGGACATTTACATATCTTGGATGTGCACAGGCAACTTCCTTGACTGAATTAAGCCCTTCAGGAAAGCTGAGCAGATGATTATTTACCATTCTAAGGCTAAGAAGGGTAAGCTTTCTTCTAAGCAAATTATTGCTTGATGGTTGTCTGCTACTATTGTTTTTTTTTTGTTGCTCTCACTATGGTAAATCTATTTCAGGCAGTGTTAAGGCATGTTCCACTTGACCCTTACCCTCTTTGGTGGCATATTGGAAAGGAGTGGGCCCTAGAAACATTCTAGAGACAGCAACCTGGTCTTCTGTTCATACCTTTACAATACACTACAAACTAGACTCTTTCTCAAGTTCCAGAGCAAGCTTTGTGAGGACCATTCTCCAGGGGCTTCTTGATCCCCTTATCCTTCCACCACCCAGGTAATGTTAGCTTTGCAGATCTACCCATATGCCCCCGAGGAAGCTTAAATGATGTACATTTACATTTGCACAAGTTCTGCTTACCTGTAACAGTAAATGTTCGAATTTCACACTGCCTCAGTAGTAGCACCCACCATCCCCTGAATTTTATGTATTCTTCAATTGTATCCAATGTATCCAGCCTTGTTTTGTTGTTCGCTGTCTTTGATTATTTGTATTGGTATTTTTTTGCTGCAGATTGGTTGGCTTCAAGCAGTTGTTCCTTCTGATCCTTATTAGATCTTCCCACTTAGCACTGAAAGCCTGAATGCCTATGACAGGGGTTTGGCTTCCCCTAATGAGAGGGGTTTGGCTGATCTCCTTTCACAATGAGTCAGAAGAGGGAATTCTGAGCTCTGAAAAGCTGCAAGTGAGGGGTTGTGCATGCACAGGACCAATATGCCACTGAGACAGTGTGAAATTCGAACATCTACTTTTACAGGTAAGTAGGACTTATGCAGCTGTAATATTGTAATAAATATTCATATGCTCTTTTAATAATTTCCTAGAGGTCATATAACCCCTACTAATCCTGAATGCTTTTCGTTAGACCTCTGTTGCGGTAATCCTCACTTACGGGATGTATCCTGTCAAGGATACTGTACATTCATCCAGTCTTCACAAGTGTAGAAACCTTTATCATGCACCATGCATCCATCCTGTGATCTATGTACGAGACTGTGCTCTAGTACTCAAGGGATGTATGAACAAAAACACAGTTTATCTTGCTTACAGTTCATGAATGAAGACATCATTGTTACAGTTTGTCTACCATATATTCGTCTCCAACTGCAAACAAAGTTTGGCCCATAAATACCCTTTTGATGACCATTCCCACTTTTTATTGAATTTACATAGTAAACTATATCTTTCATATCTGGAGAAAATGGTAAATGCTACCACGGTTGATGAGTATCCTACAAAGACAAAAATACCAATTGTCTTTTTTGTTTAGGTTATGAGCACACTTATAGGCTTTTCTATTTGTGATTCCTGTGTACCTAAAATCATAAGAAGTCACTTTAATTCCTTAAAAGTTTACTTTGAAAATAAGAGACGTCAGGCCTTAGCTCATGCCAGTATACATTCCTTGTTTTCTACTTTGGACATCCTACTTCAGCCTAAAAAGAAAATTAAACAAATTGAAAGAAGAGGCAAAGATTTCGTGAAGCCTGCTTCTTTCACTTAGTCATGGTCTGACATCTCATTTGAGGCACATAATCAACCCTGAGACTGTCTGTTATACCTTTGTCCACTGTTGAGATCCCACTGAAGGCTGATATGGAGCAGGGCTTCAGTATGTCCTTATCAACCTACTGGATAATCGTTTGGCCATGAAGTGAGAACCAAGGTGGAGGTTTTTAGAATGAATGTGAGGAATCCCCAGACTGTTGGTCTAAGACATCCCAGGGGTAACTTTAAGGAGATGTGTTCAACTACCTCTCTTCAATATGCTAGTTCTCTGGAAACTCCTAAGAAAGGGTGACAAAAGACAGTTTGTTTTTCCTGCTATTCTCTCTCTCTTGCAGAGAGCCTAAGGAAGAATGGTTTAATTCTCCAGGATTATTTAAAACTTTCATGGCTTTTGTCTTCCCAATTTCATTCTCTTTCCTGTACTTCTACACCTCATAAGGGGGAAATGAAGCCCTCCTTTGAGGAATAACTTTTTTCTGGCTCTGAATTTTAATGGCCTTTATTATGCATCACAAATGCATTCACCTGTAGGTTTTAAATCAGAGGCAGTGACACCCAGTCTTCTGTGTGCACCCATAGGGCTCACCTTTTGGAATGCTGTTGATCAGATGATAGAACATTTTAAATTGGCGTGCAGATGTATTCATACAAAAGGTACTATGACCTCCTTAACATGTAGGTGTTTATGTCTTCTGCTCTGCCACCAGTTTTAGAAGCCCTAGAGAATACTTTTTTGTCAGCCTGTTTGGCTCCAGACTTCCATCCCCCTGCACATAAGAAACCAGATGTATATTATAAAGTAAGCATCCATACAAAACACTACTGTGCCTGATCCAGCCATTTCATTACAGTCAGATAAGTTGCTACTTTTCATCAGTGCTCTGTCTGATGACAAAGAACGTAGACCCATGGATAGGTAGATAAGTATGGTAAAACAGTTTACACATTAGTTATTCTGTCTTTTAAGGCCATTAACTGTCAAACGCACATGACCAGATATTTGCTTTCCATTTTGGCTATGGCCAAAGTGGTTTGTGAAGTACCGGATTTCCTGACTAAATCTTCCTTACAAGATATGATCAACTCTGCCTCTGAAGTGACAGGACATTCTATTATATGTGGGTATGATGCAGCTGATACTTGTACAGCAGCTGCCACTAGTTCAGTCCTTAGAAAATGTGCTTAGCTGAGGCTTCTTTTTCCCCCCTGGATGATGTGAAAACTAACTTACTGGTTGCTGTGCCAGATAAAGGCAACCTTTCTAGCGGTTCATCTGCAGAGATGTTCAAGAAATTATAAAAAGGGTTAATATTATGCAAGGGGTTGTGCAGTTGGTATTTTCCCATCTTCCTAGGTTTTAGGGAAGTTATACCACCAAGTATGGACCTTTTTTCTTAAGCCTCAAAAAGATTTCACAACAAAAACAAATGTTTCCTAAAATGAAATGGCAAACGAAACCAAATCCTGACATTAAAGGACCCTTTTCTGGCAGAAATACTAACTTCTGATGATCTTCTCTAGCCAACCCTTTCCCATTCTACCCAGGCCATCCCTCTTCCAAAATTGCAGGGATACTTTCCCTTTTGGAAATTTATAACATCATACTCTTGGGTTTTGGGTGCAATAGAAAATGAATACAAGCTTCAGTGGAACTGTCTTCAAGTCTCATCAGTTTAGCATCTCATTTTAGGTTTGTTTCTTGAGGAAATCATCAAACCTATTCTGCTCAAACAGACAGGGAAAGGATTCTTCTCCAGACTTCTCCCAGTCCCAAGGAAATAGACCAATTTTCGATGTTTCCAAACTAAGCACTTTCCTAAAGGTTCCAACGTTCAGTATGTTAACTGTATAAAATGTATTTTACTTTCCTCCTCATGAGTATTTGTAGCTACGCTAGCATTAAAAAATACTTACCTGCATCTTTCTAGCCACAGAAAACACATGCATTTTTTAAGATACCATGCCTTTCATTTTATTTTTTGGCTTATCCATGGCTCCAAGGGTTTTCACAAAATATATAGACTCTATCAAATCTTTTTGCAAGCTCCAAGGCACCATTGGGTGACTGCTTAATTGCAGCTACTCTGAAAGAAGAAACCATAATGGCCAACCTCTCCACTCAGCTTTTACTGTGAACTTAAAGAAATCAGCCTTTATTTATTTATTTACATTTGTTGACCGGGAGAGTACGACTGGATGCAGGTCCATTTTCAGCGGAAGACCGAGGAGAAAAGCTCCACAGTTAAAAGATATAGACAGTAGTTGCGTTGGATAATACATAGCAATTAATTTGATCAGCATAACAATTAAAAATTACAAACATAGTTACAGATGAAGACCATAGTACATCAGTAGGCAACTAGAATCTTTATCATCTGCGAAGTACATAACAGACATTAACAATTGCTACAATAAGAAGTTCCTGCTGTATAATAAGTAGTTAGGCTTATGAGCATCCGAGCTTGCTATAATCAAGGTAGTTAGTGGGGTGGAAAGAAAGGTAGTGTGTGGATGGGGTGGGTGATAGAGGGGGAGTTGCAAGGGCATAGCCAGCATGTTTTTAGGTGCGCTTTTAGTAAATTTTTGAAGTGGGTGCATGATGGTACAGTGGTAATTGTGGGTGGGAGGGAGTTCCATAATTTGGCTATGGCACAAGAGAATAGTGCTTCTCCAGCAGAGTTATTGGCTTTAGTGACCTGTAAGTGATTTTTGTTGCTTGATCTTAGTGGTCTGGTGGTGTGATAGGGTTGGAGTAGATTCCGGAGGGATGGAACTTTTAGTGGATGGTTTACTAGTTTGTAGGCAAGTGCGAGTTGATACCATTGAAGGAGGTGAGGGAGTTCAAGCCAGCCCAGTTCAGCAAGGGAAAGACAGTGGTGACTATGGTAGGATGCCCCTGTGGCGAATTTGGCGATTTTGTTGTAGCAGGTCTCAAGCTTGTTTAGATCGCATTGCCTTAGGTTTGTATATATTGGAGAGGCATAAAGTAGGGTAGAGATGAGGTGGGAATTTGCTACTGAAATCTTTGCTGCTTTGGTGAGAAGTTGCTTATTTCTGTATAACGCTCCTAGTATTTTGTGGACTTCTTTTATGGTCATGGATATGCGAATGTCAAATTTTAGTTTATTGTCTATTTCAACTCCTAGCAATTTGGTGTGTTCTGTTGGGTGTATAGTGGTGGTGTCTTTTGCTGTGATGTTAAAGTGAGAGTTGTTTTGAGTATGTTTGGTGGGTTGGAAGATGAGTAGTTTAGTGTTGTTTGGGTTGAGTATTAATTGGGTATCGGATAACCAAGTTTCAACAGAGGAAAAGGCTTCCAGTGTGACTTTTTGCAGTTTGGGTGGGGACTGGGCTAAGCAGAAGATGGTTGAGTCATCTGCGTATTGTATGTGTGCCATGTTTGTTGGCAGAGGCTAGATTATTGGTGAAAATAGAGAAGAGTAGGGGTCCAAGGATGGGCCCTTGGAGAACCCCTGTAGAGACAGGTGGTTGGGGAGATGTGTCATTCTGCCATACAATGGATTGTTGGCGGTCAGACAGGTAACTCTGAAACCAGTTGGTGACTGACTGAGAGAAGGATAGTTTATTGAGGACAGAGATGAGTTGTTTGTGTGGGACCATGTTGAATGCTTTAGATAGGTCTAGGAAAGTAGCATAGGAAAGTAGCAGAGGAGAGAGAGAGAGAGAGACCTTGTTTTTATGTTGAAGGATAGTGTTAGTAAAGGAGAGTAAGGCAGTGGTGGTGCTATGGTTTGGTCGGAAACCATGTTGAGTACTGGAAAGGAGGTTGTGTTAGTAAGGAGGTAGTCTGAGACCTGAGAGTGAATGCATCTCTCTAGTATTTTGGAGAGTGGAGAGAGAATAGCTATGGGATGGTAATTGGTTAGTTCTGTGGAGGGGCCGCCTTTGTGGAGTGGAATTATATGTGATACTTTCCATAGTGTGGTAACATAACTTTCTGACAGAGATCAGTTAAGTTTTGGTAGGATGTAAGATGTGCAAGGAGAAAGCATGCATTGAGCATAGGTATGGTATGCTTATTCATGTTAGCTGAGGAGGAAGGATAGTAGTGGAAAGATGGAGGAGGTAGTGTTGGATTTAGTGCTGTGGTTGGCTGTTGGAAAGATGGGAGGGGGTTGCGTGTGTAGTAAAGGTAGGACCACTGGGGGTGGGTGGGAAATGGGGGCAGGGTGGGGAGTGGAGTGGGCAGAGACCCTGTTTGTTTCCAGCCCCCTCATAAGAGCAACTCTAAGGTAACAGAGTAAACTGATATAAGAACATATGATAGTGAATGTGGATAGTCGGGTAGGTACACTGTATTTCTTCCATGAACTATCAGTTAGCTATGCCCCAGTTCAAGCAGTTTTAGTAGGTTTTATGGCAGGGCTGAGCAAAAAGTGGTCAAAGGGTGGTTATAGTTTTAAAAATGGTGCCTGCCACAGGTAATATTTATTAACTTTGGGATTGGCTTAAGGTAATAAACAGGGAAGGGGGATGGGGAGAACAAGGGTGTGAGCAGGCAGTTCTTTTGTACTGCTGCTAATGATCCAAGCAAAGACAAGTTTGTGTTTAAGAAACCATCAGAATTGACCATCGACTGCTGAAGCAGTAAGTCATTTCTTAGGTGGAAAAACAGGATAACCTTGTATCAGTAGGCTACTGTGGTCTCAGTTTAAATTAACAAACACACAGTATTGGATCAGTTATGGATACTGTTTGCTAACAGATGGGAATAAAAGAGAAAATGGAAGATGAGTGTGTGTGTGTTTGTGTGTGTGTGTGGGGGGGCTGCTTACAAGCCAAATCAGTGTGCTCTTCAGGGGATAATGAATATTGGATACTAGCCATTCTTTGGTGTTCCTTGGATGTTTTCCAGGCACCTCTTTATGATGGCATTTTTGCCTCTTTACAAGGCTCAGTTTTATATTTTAAACATCTTTATTAATTTCACATATTACATATGGGTACGTATATAGTTAGAAAAAAATCACACAAACCATTGTGTAGATTTTTCCTAGTCATGCATTTTATATATTTATGATATATATTATGTATGTATATTTATTTATCCATATATATGGCTTGTTTCTTAATTATTATTCCATTTAACATTGCTTAGATTGCTCAAGTCCTGCCAACCCTGAAATTTCACTCATTTTGAGCATTATTCTGCATGTATTGTTTCCACATATTCCATTTGTTTCTATGTAGTTTACTCTTACTCTCTTGTAAACATCCCACCTCCAGTTCTTGTATCTCTTTTACAACAATAATCATTTTACGGTTGGTTTAGCTTTTGATTTCCATTTTATACTGTTTGCTTTTTTGACAGCCAACAGGATTAAACTTGGGAAGGCTGTACTATACTCAATTCAGTTTCTATATCCCAGTTCAAAAGATTAATTTCCTTAGTTGAAGTAATATGCTTCCCCAACATTTCTAATGAAGTACTCTATAAATAATTTTTAAATCTTTACCAACTCATTATACTCCCAAAAACATGTTCCTGGGTACCTCTCTTTTTCCCATCACATTTCCAACAATTGCTGTCTACATTTGGAAACATTCTGTGATGTCTACTTGGGGTATAGAAATAGCTTTGCAAACACTTCCATGCAATAATCATAAGACTTCCAGACATTGTTGCATATTTTGGTGCCATACAAATATCGTTCTATTGTGCCATTGTATATTACGTTTTGTGTTCTCATTTCCCAGTATTTTCTAACCTCTTTTGATTGTTTCTTATAGATGTCCTTCTATATCACTGTTGCAGTATTCTTTCCAGTAGGGATTCCCTGCCAAGGGCAGCCTGACATCAGGCCTGCATACCAAAACCTTAGGTTGTAAAAGGGATGTCATATATCACACATATGCTGTCCATGCTTGGCATAGGGCATAAAAGTGATGTATGGATGTACCATCCTCAGAACAACTTTGCCACCAGTCCGAATGCCATCTTTGTTCATCGGTCTGAACACTGGTTACCAAGCTGTTTTACAGTTAAATGCCCCATTGGAGTTTTTTCTTACTTTATTTTTGTGGTTGGTTCTTAAATGATATCCATAAAGGTGAAATGCCATTGTAGGAGACAGATTCCACATAAGGACTGTCACAAGCAGTGTTTGTTATGCTTAGGTAATTCTCATGACCATAAGTCTTGTCCTGTCAGTCGTTTCTTCCAAAGACTGTGCATAGTCGTCTCTCCTCCTTAGCTATTTACTTAGAGAAACAACTTCCAAAATTGTTTGCTAAAGGTACCATGGAAGAGTGGTTCCAGCCAGAGGGTCAGCCATCCATGAAGAAGGTCAAGAAAGCTCTGTCAGATTCTTTGGCTGTGCCATCTCTACTGGATCTCTCTCTCGAGGCCTGTGAAAGCCTGGAGGACCGCCAGTTTTTTTTAGTCAGATTCCTCTGCCATGACTATTTTGGAGAATGGACTAGATCCGGCTTCTTGCATGTCCCAGGAGACTCTGCAGGCATTCATTTTGGATGTATAAAGGGAATGACAATTGATTAGTTTTGAAGGGGCTAGGGGTGTTCCACAAATCCTTGTTAGAGAGGAGATTCCCCCTATGCTTATAGTGTGTCATAAGGGGTCTGAGCAACCCAAGATCTTTTAAAGCTGACTTCCCCTTGAAAAAGAAGCAGAAAACTAAGCATCTTTCTCCTGCTCCCAAGGATTCTCAGCATGAATGGTGGGATTTCACACACGTTCTGTTTAATGCCCTTATGGCTTTGAAGCCCCCTTAGAGAGTCTCTGTTCCTGCTCCTCCTTGGTCTTCTACTCCTTTTAAGAGGCCTAGGGTGCAGGTTTCGTCTGATGAGGATGTGGATTTGCATGACGAATCTTTGGCCTATTGTTTCCAGATTCCCTCTCCCTTGGAGTGCTTCAGACAATAAGTAATCCATTAGTCCTGTTTCTCCTTTTGAGGAGATTTCATTTGGTTATACAGTTTCCCGTGTGATGGAGTTTAAGTGGGACTGTACCCAGGTCTCATATGTCCAGCAATAGTATTTACTCCTTCAAATAGTCTGCCAAGCCCTCTGCTGAACCCTCCTGTTCTTGCTGCCTTAGTAAACACCTTTTCTGCAGCTTCTCAGGCTCCTGACTCCCTGCCCCCTGCTCCTAAGAAGCCAGATAGGTTTTATAAGGTGCCTGAGGATTGCCAATTCCTTTACAAGTGCCCTTGTGCTGACCCTTCTGTTATTTCTGTTGCTTCTGATAAGCCATGGAAGCTTTTACCTTCTACAAAGCCGCTCCCTCCTGACAAGGACAGCAGATTTATGGAGAGGTTGGGTAAGAAAGTTTATACTGCTGCTATCCTGGCCTTTAGAGCTGTGAATTACCAGACACACACAACCAGGTATATTGTGGCTGTTCTCTGTCAGGTTATTTCAGATCTTCCTGGCTCTGAGGGTGAGACTTCAGCTCTATTCTTTGCTGGTGTCATCTTCTCAAGTAGCTTGCCATTGTATTAAATGCAGCTGTGATACAGCTGATGCCTCAGCTAGAGCTTCTGGTTTTGGTTCTGTGTTTAGGAGCCTTCAGCCTTTACTTCTTGATTTTAAGGCTAAGTTGATGGATGCTCCTCTAGGTAATAAACGTCTCTTTGGTGCAGTTGCTGCTGAGCTTTTTAAGTCCCTTCAGGAAAAGGTTAAAGCTTTGCAGGAATTGAAACTTATTTCTGTTTCACCTGTTCCCAAGTTTCAGAGGAATTACCCTACTAAACCTGCCTTTGTCCACAAACAGTCTCGCCCTCCTCCCAGAGGTATAAAGGGTGGTAGAAGGGGTCCTCCTGCTAAGTCTACTCAGACTCCTACAGCTCAGAAGCCTTCTTTTCCAGACAAGCCAGGTTCTGTCTGACTATCTGTGTTCCTCTCTTCTCAGTCATGCTCTTCTTTTTCTTCATCTTTCCTTGTCCCTTCCAGTGTTGTTAAAGATCACGCAGTATTCTTTGGTTCTATCCATCATTCATCAGAGGTACTGCATGGCTTGGAAATCTCTTCTCCCTTTTTTGGACATTCCTCCACTTCGTCAGGAATAGCTGCCTTTTTTTTCCAGTTGTTCTTAGGAGTCTTTTGTCTCAAGGAACAATTCAAGAAATTCCAAGTTCTCAAAAGAGAAGGGATTTTATAGGTTCACAGGTTTGTACTAGGCTAATGGCCCTGGAGCCTTTCCAAGCCTAGCCCATAGGATTACCCTGGCATCGTGCCACCCAACCTTAGTTCCTAGTGCCTCTGTCGAGTAGAGCCACTGGAGTGATTCCCCAAGGTGAATTTTCTATTTCCCATCCACTCATCAAGATTTCTCTTGAAGAGGGCCAGTGAGGTGTTCTGCTTGACATGTATGGGAAGTCTATTCCATAGCATGGGCAGTCTCTGGGTTATGAACCTGCCCCTCCAGCAATTTCTGTTGATTGTGGTAATGAGGTTGAGGTCTCTGGAGCGTGTGGTGTGGAGGGATTGGGATTTCTTTAGATGTAGCATTTCTTTCAGAGCTGGGTCAGACGTGGCTTTGTAAGTCAAGCAGAGATTGCCTTTAAGTAGGTGATATTAAACAGAGAATAGTTGGAGTTTTTGTCTGTCCATATAGGACAATTGTTTAAGGCCTAGGATCCTCTTTGTGAGGTACTTTTTTACTCCAAAATGTTTCTGGTTTCGAAGAAAGAAGGCACCTGGAGACCCATTCTGGATCTCTCTCAACTTAACACTGTTTTGAAGTTTTTCCTTTTAGATGTTATCCCTTCAAACCTTGTTTCCTCCTCTTCTTCCTCAGGCTTTCCTAGTTTCTCTGGATCTCAAGGATACCTTTATCCATATCCCTATTCATCCACTTTTCAGGAATTTTGTGTTTCTCTGTTTGTTCCTTGCAGTTTCTGTTTTCTGCTTTGCCCTTTAGCCTCACTACTGCCACAAGGACCTTCACCAAATGTCTCGCTGCTGTAATTGCTTTTTGCTTGTTGTGGGGAATTCAGATCTTTCCTTATCTGAATGACGTGCTTGTTCAGGCTTCTTCTCCAGAGATTTTACTTCATCATCTTCAATTTGCTATTTGTCTCCTGCAAAGCTTCAAGTTTACATTGAATTATCAAAATCTTTCTGAACTCCTCCTCAGGATCATGTGTTTCTTGGGTGCAGGCTCCAGACTATTCTAATGTTGGAGTCTCTTTCTCCTCCCAAAGCTTTAACTCTGATTACATTCTTTCAGTCCTTTCTTCCTCTGGACTCCATTATAGCCAGGGAGTGTCTTAGCGTTCTGGGATACAAGGCTTCCACCATTACCATTCTTCCTCTGGCCAAGCTTCATATGAGAAAGCTCCAGTGGTTCCTAAAGTCAGTCTGGCTTCAACATTCTCATCTTTTGTATTTTCTGATTCCCCTTTTTGCATGCCTCAAATCAGTTGTCCCTCAACCCAGGGCTGCCTTTTAAACTTCCAGTCTCCACTTAGGAACTCTTTTCAGATGCCTCAGATGTGGGGAGGGGGACCTCCTTCAGTCCTCTAAAAGTGCAAGGCCTTTGATCTCTTTTTTCAGAAGAAGGAGCAGATCAATATCAAAGAGATGAGAGCACTTCTCTTAGCCCTTCTGGCCTTTCTTTCTGTTTTCCTACCAGTGCCCTTCAGAATTTTACAGACAATACCACAGTGATGTGGTACATCAACAAGCAAGGAGGGGGAAGGTATTATCTCTTGTGCAGACTATCTCTTTAGGTTTGGGATCACCAGCATCAGGTGACTCTTCAGGATGTTTATATTCCTTCAGATCAGAAGATTGTGGAAGATTTCTCTTTGCAGATACATAACACAAACTCACACTGGGATGCTTCACAATGATGGGTTTCTGGGCATTGTTCACCAGTGGGGAACTGCTCACATAGATCTTTTTGCCTCCCCTCTGAACAGATGACTTTGTCTCTTTTGCACCAGAGTCCCATGTCCTCTGGCTTGGAAGGTGGACTGCCCTCTCCTTTTCCCAGAAGGGGATGTTTCTTTATGCTTTCCCTTCCTCTCATACCATGTGTCCTGTTCAAGATAGAATAGGTTCATAGGTAGGTACAAGGCCATCGGCCCTGGGGCCTATACAAGCCCAGCCAAAAAGGTACCCTGGCTTTTGCCACCCAAGAAAATTATTTTCCTGTGCCACTGTCAAGCAGAGCCACAGAGGTGATCCCCGGGGTGAATTTCCCATTTCCCATCCAATCATCAAGATTTTTCTTGAAGAGTGCTAATGAGGAGCTTTGTTTGATATAGATAGGTAGTTTATTCCAGAGTATGGGAAGTCTCTGGGACAGGAATCTATCCCTCCGGTATGTTCTTTTTATTGTGGTGACAAGGTTTAGGTCCCTAGAGCATGTAGCTCGGAGGGATTGAGATTTCTTTACGTGGAGCATGTCCAACAGCTCTGAGTTTGACATAGCTTTGTATGTTAGGCAGAGATCACCTCTGAGTAGGCGATATGCGACGGAGTAAAGCTTGAGTTTTTTGAGACGGTCTGCGTATGGCATCTTTTTGATGCCGGTAATCCTCTTTGTGAGGTATTTCTGCGGCCTTTCCAGTTGTTGTAGATGTCTTGTGAGGTACATACCAAAAGGGGCATTGTACTCTGTAATGGGTCTAATGAGTGATGAGTAGAGGGGAACAATGACCTCTTTTTTTCTGGATGAGAAACCTTTTGTGATGAGGTGTGCCACGTAGAAGGATTTCCTGATTACTGTGGCAATGTGATTATCAAAGGAGAGACTACTGTCCACCTGTATCCCAAGGTCTCTTATCACACTTTCGGTGTTAAGTATACTACCGCCTATGTTGTAGTTCATGGGTACAGAGTTTTTACCAAAGGGGATGACAATGCACTTTTTGGCATTGAGCTTGACGATGATTGAGGATAATGCTAAAATCTTGTTAACGACTCCCTTTTGGCCCAAACAGCACTGGTTCCCTACTCCTCTCCATTTAGCCAGGGGCAGCCATCGAAATTGCCTCACAGGGTGGACCTACTCACATAAGACAAGGGGTCTTTCATCCATCCCCACTTGTCCAGTCTTCAACTGACACTCTGAGTGATAGGGTTTTGATCCCTTTTAGGCAGTTTTTTTCTGAGGATGTGCTTTGGGTTCTGCAGGATGCCAAGAAACGTACTACCAGAAATTCGTTTTAATCAAAATGGAAGAGATTTTCTTTCTGGTGTCTTTCTCCTAACCCGGATTGACTTTCTGTGGAAGTTCCTTTGGTTCTCTCATTTGTGTGGCTTGCTCAGTGCTGGGTTGGTATACTTTTCTATGCAAGACCACCTGTCAGCCATTTCTGCTTGTCTGCCTTAGACTCCCTCTTTAGCTTCTAAATTTAAAGTCAAACAATTCCTTAAAGGTATCCTTCATATTAGGCCTCCCAGGAAGACTGTTCCTCCTTTCTGCTACCTTAATTTTGTCCTTGAAAAACTGACTCAGGCTCCTTTTGAGCCTTCAGCTTCGGCTTCCTTACAGCATTGTTCTTGGAAAAGTGTTGTTATTTTGGCCCTTACCTCAACCAGGTGGGTGTCTGAGCTGCAGGCCCTTATGGTTGTTCCTCCCTTTTTGCTTTTTCATAAGGACATGGTGTCTCTTTGTTCAAATCCTTCTTTTATGCCCAAGGTGGTTAACTTGTCTTATCAGTCTATTCATTTGCCAACTTTTTCCCTTCTGCACAGTCTGCAAGAGAGAAGGTTCTTCGCAACTTGGATTTGCATAGACAACTTGGATTTGCATAGACAACTCAGATGTTGTTTGGATAAAACTAAAGCCATTCGTAAATTTGAGCAGTTTTTTGTTTCTTTTTGTCCTAGGTATTTAGGTTTGGCTGTATTTTCCTGGATATCTAAAGCCATTTCAGTTTTTTTCCCCTTTCATGAGAAAAGTCTTTATTCTGTTAAAGCTATTCTACAAGGGCTGTGACTTCTTCTGGTGCTTTTTTTCAAAGGTTTGGATACTAATTCTATTCTTGAGACAAATACTTGCACTTCTGTACATACTTTTAGAAAACACTGTAAGTTGGATGTTGTTTCTTGGGCTAGAGACTGATTCGCCAGGGCTGTCTTGCATGTTTTTTTTGAGGGCTCTTCTGGGCCATCATCCCCCAAATTTCTTCCTGAGCTTTTGTAATATCCCTATTGTAAAGAATACTGTATCAAGGATATAGAATGACATAGTACAGTTGTGTAAAATTTTACCATAACAGTAGATGCCATTCTCTTCACTGTTGCAATATTCACGGTGTTCCTCCTCCCAGTTTCCTTTCTCCTTCTGGATATGCATGTTTCCTCTTTTCTCTTTGGACTGTTGTTCCTCCTGGTGCTTTTCATTTCTGACGATGGTACATCTGTATGTCACCTTTATGCCTTACATCTGGTGCGGGGAGCATACTTGTGATGTACGAAGTCTCTTTCAAAACCTAAGGCTTTGGTATGCTGGCCAGATGTTGGGCTGCCCTTGCCAGGGAATCTCTGTTGTCAAGAATACTGCAACAGTGATGAGAAGGACATCTGCTGCTATGGTAAGATTTTAGACAACTATACTTTGTTCTGCATTAGACATAGACACACATACATTAATAGAAAAGAAAAAAACATAGTAATACTTTTCCATTTACATGCATTATACATTACATGTTTTCTTTCTTTATAACAACTTTTCAGTGCGACATCACAATGTCCCCTTACACTATCAAGTCGTCAACAGTACCCTATGTACCCATGAAGTGGTAAGGGACCTGTGATCACAAGGAGACTGTAACCTTAGCTTTGACCGCCATGTGTCTCCTGTAGTAAAAAAAAGCTTTCTACGTAGCACACTTGATTAGTAAAGGAATTGCCTTGAGAGCAAAAGAAGTTATAACCCCCCCTAAATTCTGCACTTATCCAGCCCATAATTGAGTATAACGCCCCATTTGGCATGTATCGTACTAAGCACCTTCAGCAGTTAGAGTGACCTCAGAGGTTTCTAACAAAGATCAAGGGGCTCTAGCATATGCCTTACACAGACCGACCAAAGTCTCTGTTAATATACTCTGTACTGTATAGACTTCTTAGGGAAGACTTGTGCCTGGCCTACAGATCAATCCAAGACCCAAACCTAATGAACTTGCTGCATATCCGTAAATCAGACTGGACTAGGGCTACCCATTCCAGGGACCTAAATATAGCCTGCAATTTACAGTGATTATAAAAAGTATACACACCCCTTTTAAAATGCCAGGTTTTTGTGATATAAAAAAATGAGGCCATAATAAATCATTTCAAAACTTTTCCCACCTTTAATGTGACCTATAACCTGTATAATTCAATTGAAAAACAAATCTGTTAGGGGAAAAAGTATAAAAAAATAAAAAAATGTACAATAAGCTGGTTGCATAAGTGTACACACCATTAAACTAATACTTTGTTGAAGTACCTTTTGATTTAATTACAACATTCAGTCTTTTTGGGTAGGAGTCTGTCAGCATGGCACATCTTGACTTAGCAGTATTTGTCCACTTTTCCTTCCAAAAGCGCTCCAAATCTGTCAAATTATGAGGGCATCTCTTGTGCACAGCCCTCTTCAGGTCACCCCACAGATGTTCTATTGGATTTAGGTGTGGGCTCTGGCTAGGCCATTCCAAAACTTTAATTTTCTTCTGGTGAATTGTTGATTTGGATGTATGCTTGAGGTCACTGTCATGTTGAAAGGTGAAATTCCTCATCATCTTCAGCTTTCTATCAGATGGCTGAAGATTTTGGGCCAAAAGTGACTGGTATTTGGAACTATTCATAATTCCCTCCACCTTGACTAAAGCCCCAGTCCCAGCTGCAGAAAAGCAACCCCAAAATATGATACTGCCACCACCATGCTTCACCGTGGGGATAGTGTTCTTTTAGTGATGTGAAGTGTTGTTTTTGCGCCAAATGTACCTTTTTGAATTGTAGCCAAAAAGTTCAACCTTGGTCTCATTAGACCATAACACATTTTCCCACATGCTTTTGGGAGACTTGATATATTGTTTTGCAAATTTTACCTGGGCCTGGATGTTTTTCTGTGTAAGAAAAGGCTTCGGTCTTGCAACCCTACCCCATAGCCCAGACACATGGAGAATACAGGAGATTGTTGTGACATGTAGTATACAACCAGTACTTACCAGAAATTCCTGCAGCTCCTTCAGTGTTGCTGTAGGTCTCTTGGCAGCCTCCCTGACCAGTTTTCGTCTCGTCTTTCATCAATTTTGGAGGGATGTCCAGTTCTTTGCAACGTCACTGTTGTCCCATATTTTCTCCACTTTTTTGTTGACTGTCTTCACTTTGTTCCATGGTTTATTCAGTGTTGTAGGCATTTTTTTGTACCCTTCTCCTGACTGATACCTTTCAGCAATGAGATCTCATAGCTTTTGCTGTAGCAGGCAACTGAGTAAATGTAAGGAAAATCCTACTAGGACCACTAAACTTTATTTGGGTTTAATCAGAGTCTCTTTAATTGATGGCAGGTGTGTACCCAACAAGACTGAATTGTGTAATTAAATCAAAAAGTGCTTCAACAAAGTATTAGTTTAAGGGTGTGTACACTTTTGCAACCAGCTTATTGTATGTTTTTTATGTTTTATATTTTTTTCCCTATCAGATTTGTTAGTTTTTCAATTGAATTGTACAGGTTATAGGTCACATTAAAGTTGGGAAATGTTTTGAAATGATTTATTGTGGTCTCATTTTTTTTGTATCACAAAAACCTGGCATTTTAACAGGGGTGTGTACACTTTTTATATTCACTGTACATAGGACATGCTGGAGGGACAGATTTATCTCCCAGAGACTGACCTGTATTTGGAACAGGCTACCGATTCATGTGAAACAGAGCACCTTTATGACACTGTTCAAAAGGAGCTTGGACGAGTGGATGGGGCAACATAAATTCTTACTGGGGATAGAGCCCACAACCCTCCTGGACATGGGCAGTTATCACTAAATGCAATCTTGGACATTGACTAACATTTCTATGGTATTACATTGGGATGAATCGGCTAGGCTTAAAATGACCTCCAGGTCAATAGCCTAGTAATCTCCTATGATCCTGTAAATCACTCAATTCCTACCTTCCCTTAAACCCCAGTCCTCCTCCTGAATATTATTCTCTTTGTATTTTTCCCACACTATTATTCTGTATGTATTTATCCCACAAATTCCTTTTATTTCTATGTAATTTGCTCCTTCACTTTTCCAAAGATCCCTCCTCCAGTGCTTTTACCATTTACAGTATTCAATACTTGCTTACAGCTGGTTTAGATTTTGATGTCCACCGGCTGAATTAAACTAATAAGGCCTTATGTCTAGGAAATTCAGATCCAATGTCCCAGCTTAAAATAATCCATTCCTTAGTTACAACCATTACTTTCCAAATATTTCTGTCATAGTAGTCTGGAGGAAATTTTTTAAATCTACCAACTCATTACACTCCCAAAAGTTTCTACCAAGTTTACTGCTTTCTTCTCCGTCACGCCTCCAGCATTTGCTTTCTAACTGAAGAAAATGTCTTTGAAGTCTGCTTGCCATCTAAAAATACATATTGAAACACTTCTAAGCATAGCTCTCAATGAATCAGGGTAGTCGAGGGGCACTTTTAACATATTAGTTCTACTAACTTGAGACATTGACAGTATATATGAATGTGAATTAATGTACATTTTTGGAAGTAAAACTAGTTTAGCTCTCTAATTATTGTCTTTGTTTGTTAAGTCTAATTCACCACCTTTCTCCAAAAGTCACCTATTTTAGCAGGGATTAAGAGGGACAGAACTAAAAATTGAGTCAAAATCAGGGACAGTTGAGAGGTATGCTTCCAAGCAAAAACCCTAAACCACCTGGATTGTGTTGCATATGTAGGAGCTATACATATATCCTCCCATTGTTCCTTTTTAAATTGCTTTTCCAGTCTTACTTCCCAATCTTTTCTTATATCCTATGATTCTTATAATTGTCATGCAGTATTTTACATTTCCTACTAATTATCCTCTTTTTAAGAGCAGCTTCTATTCTGTATTTGACTAAAAACTCTACCAGAGCATGTCTTTCACTTAGGACTCCCCATGTCCCTTTCTCTTTGCCTATATTCTGATATCAAACCCCAGTAGAGAAAGCGGCCTTTAACCAGCATTCCAGACTTCTTCTTGGTCTCATCCCACTCTAGTACCTTTCCTTCTCTAGTTATTTGCTCCCAGTCCCTCAGTTCCTTTACCAGTTTTAAAATCCAGCCCCCTCTTAGCTATTTTCTATATGCCTACTGGCTGTCATCTCTGTTTGCAAAATTTCCTTTCTCCAGTCATGTGCTGGCTTAGTTCTTAGAATAATTTCTGCAAATTTCTGAATATAATATTCTATATAGTGACTGTTATCCAACTTAAGGATCTGCATCCAAAATTCCATGTTCTCCTTTTTTAACCCACCCACCCCCATTCATCATCCCTTTCTACTTTGAATTGTAACCTTCTGCTTGAGTTATGTGTATAAGCCTTAACTGTGTAGCTCTAAATTATCCCTTCAAATCAGGTAATCCTAAACCATTTTGTCTGTTTGGAGGATCAAGTTTATCCCACCTGACCTTTGCCCTCTTTCCCTCATAGATACATTTCTTCAACCCTTTATTATTGTCTAAAAGTTTTCATTTGGTTGATTAAAAAAACAACATCAAAACATGCTTGACCTGCTTGTCTTCCTCTCTCAGCAGTAAACTCTGATTCAAGTCGAAAGTACTCCTGACAAATTTGGTTAATTCCTTTGCTTTTTTCCATCTTTCAAGCATTTTCCTTTGGGGCATTGAGAAAGGTTTCACTGCCAAAGTCATCTCTTGAGCCATTGTTTTTAGGTGAATGGCAAGCAGAGTCCCCTTCTGCTTGCTTGCTCTCTTTTTTTTGTTTTTCCCCTCCGTAGTGTGTTCTTAGTCAAAAATGTCTCTGCTCCTCCAGGAAAAATACTCTGAAGCCAGCTGGTTATAGCAGCTTGAATTTTACACCTGCTTCTCAACATTCCCTGATTGCTGGGATAAATTTGCTTCTCTTCTGCCTTGGTGTACAGTAAATAATCATTTTTCACAAATACTCTACTGTCTCCAAATTTTAATACTTTTCTCTTCTGCTACAGTTTTGTCAGGATCAACTTGTTCTGCTTATATAATTGCATTTTTACTAAAATAAATCTTTGCATTTTTCTCTTGGCCAGGTTTGGATCACACACACTATGCTCCTATTCTATAAACAAATCCTGCTGTTGAATACCAGTCCAGTTGCTTATGTGTGCATTCATGAAATTAATATGGTCTGTTCCTTTAGTTTGTCTGCTATAGCAGAATAACTCAGGTTTTCTCTGTGCGCTCTTTTTCTAACGCTACTATTTTTTGAAACAACTCTTCTTGAGAAGCCTCATTTCAACCTTTGATTTTTCAGTTTTACCCTTTCATCTGAATAGGTAGTTAAAGCTTTTATTTTTTTCTATCCTTTTGAGTTCAGTTGATGTTGTCCTATGGTGTTTCATTTATTTTTATCACCTTTGAGTACATTCAGTTTACTTTTTCCTCTAAATTACTGGATAGCATCTCTAGAGCCAAAACTGAAGTTTGGCTTTTTTTTTTTTCTGAGCAGCTGCAGGATCCTTCCCAGCCAGTGTTTTCTCTTCACCTTTTCTGTTTGATATTCTTCAGATTCTCCAAATATTTTTTCCTTTGCTGGCATCCAGGCATTGTACTTACTAGACAGTAAATGAATTTTACACACACTAAAAATTTCAATGGCACACTTTTTTTTCCAGTTTCATTTCACACTGGGTGAGCTGAAATTAAGCAGTTGATCAGTGTGCAGCTGTTATGGGCATCCAACTTCTATATTTTCTTTTTTGATTTTGAGTAATTGTGAGATATAATGCACTTCAAAATACACCTATGAATGTGAACAGTAGTTAATCTGTTTCCAATGCTTTGAGAGACAGACAGTGTTTTGAGACCAAGTATTACTCTAACTGCAGAGGACATGGAGTTTTAAGATAAAAAACTATAATGTTACATTAAAAATTACTACTACAACAGTACAAGCAGGAAAAAGACTGTACCACACGGACTTTTTTTGCTTTTATGAATACCTCCTTCCGATTGTTTAGACATGGAGAAGGTGGCAGCAGGCAAATTTACAGTACTTCTTGTGTTTTAGTCTCAACTATAAACTTGGCCAGAGCCTGTCTTTCATTAACTACTTCCCTATCCCTTTCTGTTTTGCCTATACTTTAGCAATCCCTGCCAGGGAAAACAGTCTCCAGCCTGCAGTCTCAACTTCTGCTTGGGCTCATCCTTCTGTGACTTTTCTCTCCCTAGTTATTTTCTCCCAATTCGTTGGTTCCTTTTGTAATTTTCTCCCATAAATTTCAGATGTTCTTCGTGTTTCATTGTTGCAGTCATTATATTTGGGTAATCTGCTGGCAGGTTGCCCTCAGTCGGCCTGAATAACAAAGTCTTGGGTCCTGCGTCGGTTGCTGTCTCCTCTTCCATGACGTCAGGGGTATAAAACATGCAGCCGACACCATTTTATTCAGTCTTTCTTGCCGTGCGATGCCCGAAGCAGAAGCAGTTCGCAAGTGCCGGTTGGCCGACTCCTGAAATTTTCGCATTCGAGTTTCAGAACCGAAGTCTTCAAACTAAAGCCAAGTACCCCGTTGGGGAAACTTTTTCTTGCTCCTTAACGATGTCAGTAAAAGTTAATAATTGCATTACTTGTGAGAAGCAAAATACCTCATAAGGATTTTCATTTCTACTGTATTCCTTGCCTAGGCCCAGATCACAACGTGCCTTGCTGTCGGTTTTGTGCTAGATTTAACCAACGCACTATTAAGCGTCTGTGTATTTTTGCTTCTAAATATTTTGCATCATGATTTAATTATCCTGAAATATCGTCGGTTAGCAATCCGACTACCGGAGTTCACAAAAAACGCAAAGAAAAAGACAGAGATAGACCGTTGAGGTCCAAAACCGACGACGAAACTTCTAAGCCAGTCGCCGGTTCGCCGGTACTTAGTGAGGCGCTTTCGCAGCCCCTGATACCCGCTACTTTTGAGTCACAGGCCTCTACCGAGACCCATTCGGAGTCCGGTATGCCGCGAGAATCTCAGAGTATTAAACCCGCAGATGTCTCTCCCTTGGATGGGTCCAGAGCCGCTGAGCAGGCACTGGCTTCTGAGGGTGCTTTCAGGCCTCAACATTTTTATATTAAACCGACACCAGCCTCAAAAACTATCAAAAACTTCATCTGTGTCTAAAAAACCGACGAGCCACGTGCTCAGGCCCCTATGCCTAAAAAACAGATGATCAAAATGGCTGAAGACTTAATTACCTTGATCAGGGGTTTCCAACCCCATCCCCCGCTAAGAGGCCTAGGCAAGGCACTGATTATGAATCTTCAGATCAGGTTTCCATTTCTTCTGATTCCTCTTCAGATCAGGAATTTTCTTTTCCACTCTGAGGATTCTGATGCAGAAGAATCCATCCCATCTGCATCTCCTCCTGAGGATTACTCTTTTGGAGAAACTTTGCATATTTTAAGGGAACATTTTCATTGGGAGAGTCAGGACTTCTCTGAATCAAAAAAGAGGCTTAGGGATTTCCTTCTTCCTCAGCATAGGCCTTTGGCAATGCCTCCTGTATTAGACATTGGTGATGATGTGTTTTCGGAATCAAGCATGGCTCCTGATTCCCTACCTCTGGCTCCTAGTAAGCCAGACAGTTATTGCAGGGTTCCTGACTCCCACAAATTTCTATTCAAAAATCCTGCTGCTGTTCCTGAGACTGTTTCACAGGGTCCCAAGGGTGTAAAGGCCTCTACAGCAAAAAATCCTACCCCCTCTGATAGAGATTCCAGGGCGCTGGATAGATGGGGAAAGAAGGTTTATACGTCTGCAACCTTGGCAATTAGGGCCTTAAACTGCCAGTTTCATATGCTTAAATATCAACAGCATGTTAGGGGCTTACTGAAACAGGAAATTATGTTGATTTCTGATTGTGTGGAAAATAAAGAATTACAGGAATTATTGCATTCAGCAGAACAGTTTGGAAAGCATACTTTGCAATGTGGTTTTGATTCCTTGGAGGCCTCTTGCAGGGCCGCAGTTACTGGATCTGTGATTAGAAGGCATGCCTGGCTCAAGGAGAAAAATCTGCCTGATCATGTTAAAGCTAAATTGTTAGATGCCCCCTTGCAGCATGATACTCTGTGTGGTAATAAGGCAGAAGAGGTTTTAAAGAAAATGGAAGACAAAGCTAAATCTATGCAAACTGTAAACGATTTCTTGCAAGTGCAGCCACCCTGGTTCAGTAGGAACTGGACTACTAAAAATTGGTCCTTTCCTGTGTCCAACATTGCCACTCAAGGCAAATCCAGGTGCTCAAAAGGCTCCAGATACTAATCACAGGGTTCTTACAGGTCAAAGCAATGGGGTGCCTCCACCTCCAAATCTGGAGGAAACAAAGCACAACCCTACAGTAAGCAGTCTCAATGACTTCCTTCTACCTTCACCAAGCACTTATCTTTTGGCAGCCCCCCTGGAGGGGGGAAACTAGCACTTCATGCTCAAAATTGGTAGTTAATTACCCAGGACAAGTGGGTATTAAACATAGTATCCCAGGGGTACAGATTTCATTTCCATACTTAGCCAATTCCAAACGGTTGGCCAGATCTGCCACAAAATCAGTGGGTAGAGGCTCAGAAACAAGTTATGTCCCTCATGGACATGGGGGCTATTCATCCAGTACCAGAAAAGGAAAAAGGACAAGGTTTTTATTCAAGACTTTTCCTGGTACCCAGAAAAGACAATGCCTGGCATCCAATACTGGACTTATCGATTTTGAACACATTCCTGGACATTCCAAAATTCATAATGCTGACTTTACAACAGCTACTGCCTATGCTGGGCAGGAACGCTTGGTTAGGTACTCTAGACTTAAGAGGCATACCTGCATATCTCAATAAGGGAATCATGCAGAAGATACCTCTGCTTCAAGGCAGGTTTTTTGCATTACCAATTCTCTGCACTGCCCTTTGGCTTATCTACTGCGTCCAGGGTCTTTACAAAGTGCCTGGCACCAGTAATGGCATTCTGCAGACAAAGAAGCATACAAATGTATCCTTATCTGGACGACTCTCATTCAAGCAGAGGGCAAGGATACTCCTCTTCATCATCTGGTGTTTGTAAAAAGGCTTCTAACATGCCTAGGGTACACAATAAATGAAAAGAAATCCCAACTGGTACCCTCTCAAATAAGTACATTCCTGGATGCAAGCTTGAATACAACTGCCCAGATGGTTTACCTTATGCCAGAAAAACAAAGGCAACTGACAACATACTTCAAACAAATGGCAACAAAAACCCAGTTATCTGCAAGACAAATTCTGCAGGCTTTGGGGTTCATGGCATCCTGCATTCTATTAATTCCATATGCGAGACTGCATATGAGGAAACTACAATGGTACCTAAAAAGCTTATGGAGTCAACATTGTCACAATCTGGAAACAATGATTCCTCTCATTCCCTGCCTACAACAGGAGTTTCTTTGGTGGGCAGAGACATGTCACCAAAACAAGGGACTGTCATTCACTGTACCCCCTGCCACCCAAACCATAACTACAGACGCATCAGACTATGGTTGGGGGGCCCACCTGGCGGGGAGATGCATTCAGGGCAAATGGAGCCCAAAACAAATGCATCTGCATATCAACCAGAAAGAGATGCTAGCTGTTCAGAATGCTCTGACAGCCTTCAAGGACTTACTTCATCCATGTCAACTACTGATAAAGACTGACAACATCATGGTTATGTGGTACATAAACAAGCAGGGGGGTACACATTCTTACCCCCTTTGCAGACTAGCCAGGGCATTATGGAACACAGCTTTGACTTACCAAATACATCTTCAAGCTCAATTCCTGCCAGGAAAACAAAAAACTCTGGCAGACGACCTAAGCAGAAATCTTATGGACCTGCACGAATGGAAACTAGATCCACAAATCTTCAGCATGTTAACACAGAAATGGGGGAGCCCAGACGTAGATCTATTTGCCTCTCCCCAGAATTATCAGCTGGACAAATTCTGCACAAGAACTTATCACAGAAAAGCATGGAAAGTGGATGCCTTATCCTTCAGCTGGAAAAACCTATCAGTCTATGCCTTTCTCCCTCTGCCTCTTCTCTCCAAGGTCTTACTAAAAGTCAGACAGGAAAAACCAAAAATTATCCTAGTTGCTCCGGACTGGCCTCGCAGTACCCAATTTTAAGGAATATGTCTCAACTTCCTCCTTGGTACTTGCCTCAAATACCTCATCTACTGTCTCAGCAGAACAATCAAATTCTGCACACCCAGATCCAAACTCTGAACCTTGCAGCATGACTGATCATTTAATTATTCAAACAACACCTCTCTGTAAATCTGTGATGGATGTCATTTTGGAAGCCAGAAGGCCTAGTACTAGAAAATCTTATGCTGATAAACGGAAGAGATTCTGTGCTTGGAACGAAGCACAAGGAACGGACACAGCAAAGCCCAATATTCCTCAGATTTTACAATATTTGACTGAGATGCTTGACAAGGGCCTATCTTTTTCTTCAATAAAAATCCATGCCTCTGCCATCTTGGCTTATTACAACACAGAGCCTCCCCTCTTTTCTCATCCTCTGTTTAAACAGTATCTTAGAGGGGCCAAAAATTTAAGGCTTCCCAGATGATCACCAACTCTTGCATGGGACCTCAAGTTTGTGCTGGAAAAACTCACCCTACCTCCTTTTGAACCAGCAGCTACTGCAGATATAAAATTTATATCTTGGAAAACAGCTTTCCTCTTGGCAGTCACTTCAGCAAGAAGGGTTTCAGAACTGCAGGCTCTCATGGCTGTGGAGCCTTTTATTACATTTTACCCAGACAGGGTGTCCCTCAGGACCAATCCTTCTTTTATGCCTAAGGTGGTATCCAGTGTGGCTCTTAACCAGACAATTCACCTGCCAACATTTTACCCAAGTCCGCAGAACAAGGGGGAGCAGATTCTGCATTAATTGGATGTACACAGACAACTAAGATTCTACTTAAACAGGACCAAATCTCTAAGAAAGACTGAGCGACTACTGGTAGCATTTGCTGCAGGGTCAGAGGGGAAGGCTATATCAAAGCAGACTATTTCTAAGTGGTTAAGCCACTGCATTTGTTTCTGCTACTTGCACCATGGTAAACCTGTGCCCAAGGGGATCAAGTCACATTCCACTATGGCTGCCTCTACCTCAGCAGTTTTTCTCAGAGGGGTTTCAACCAAAGACATTCTAGAGGCTGCTACTTGGAGCTCTGTTCATACCTTCACAAAGCATTATCATTTGCCTCTCCTCTCCAAATCCAGGGCAGGCTTTGCCACTGCAGTTCTGCAGGGCCTTATAGCTGCTCCTAATGCTGTTTAGTTCCATCCTCCCATCCATAGCTTTGGAATTCTACCCAAATGTAATGACTGCAACAGTGAAACACGAAGAACATAGAACAGTTGTGTGCACTTACCATAAATGTAGATGTTCAAGTGTATTCACTGTTGCAGTCTGGGTTACCCACCGGCCATCCCCCTTTTTCGATACCTTTTCTTTCCTTCACTATATACTAAAGCCTTTGTGGTGTATTTGCTTTTAGATGAAGGTAAAGTTTATGTTGCTAAAAGTGCATTTACATATATTTCAGTTTATTTATATATATATATATATATATATATATATATATATATATATATATATTTTTTTTTTTTTTTTTTTGCTCCCCATTTGGGGGGCACCTGACATCTGGGGCAAGAAAAACTGAATAAAATGGCGTCGGCTGCATGTTTTATACCCCTGACGACCTGACGTCATGGAAGAGGAGACAGCAGCCGACGCAGGACCCAAGACTTTGTTATTCAGGCCGACTGAGGGCAACCTGCCAGCAGATTACCCATATGTAATGACTGCAACAGTGAATACACTCAAACATCTACATTTATGGTAAGTGTACACAACTGTACTTTCCTTTTACCTATTTTCTGTGTCCATACTTGGTCACCCTTTTTGGTGAAGTCTCCTTTCTTCATTCCTGTATTGATTTATTTCACAAAATGTTTTTGTTTATTGCTATAAATATAATATTCTTTTTGATTGTTGTTCTGCTTAAGGGCCTACATTCAAAATCCTTACTCTCTCCTTGTATTGGGATCTCCACCACCCCCACCCCCCATTTCAACATAATTTCTTTCTGCTTTGGTAATGTTCTGTATATGACCTTTAACTGTGTAACTGTAAAGTATCCCTTCAAATCTGCTAATCCTAAATCACCTTGCTGTATGGAGAGAAATAACTTAATCCTTCTTTTAAGTTTCTCCCATATAAATTTCAGGTCTTTATTATGGTCCATGGCTTCTCTTCTGGTTGATTAAAAAAATATATATGCTTGACCTGTATGTAGTATTAAAGTGACTAGAAACATTTTCACTGCTTGTAGCTTGCTTTCCTTATCCATTGTAAATCAGCAGAATCCTTTTTAATGCAAACACCTAAATACTTAATCTTATAATGTCCCCATATGTGAGAGTACTGCAGAACCAATTTGTGTGGCAACAAAATGTACCGCTATAGCTTTGTTTTATATTCAGTTATTTTATATTCTTGAAGTTGTCTGTGTTCCAGTACACTGAAATATCATTTTCTGGATTTATGAAGAACAAAATATCACCTACAAATATGGGTATTTTTTTTTGTTGTTTGTTTGAGTACCATGCTAGTTATACTCTTGAATTTTGAGTCTGTTATTTTATTTACCAGTCAATGTAAAAGGCAAATAAAGGGGTTAGAGAAAAAAAGTCTCTCTGGTTCCTTTATTCAAACAGTACGTCAGAGAGGAACCCACCAACCTTGATTCTTTCCTTTGATGCTTCATATGTCCTCTTGGTTATCTCCATTATTGTATCAAGAAACACAAATGCTGCCATTTCATCATAAATCCTAACTAATGCTATTCTTGCACTCCTCCTGGTACTCTGCTTCCCTCTGGATTGTTATCGTTCTTTTAATGCTATGAAAGGTTTGCCTGTCCTACACAAAACCATATTGATACATATCTTTCCATTTTGGCAATACCCTAGCCATTTTCCTAGGTAGTATAGACAAAACACTTTATAATCATAGTTTTCATATTAGGAATTGGTCTCTATGAAGTTAAGTTTATGTAATTCCTATTGCTACTTTGTTATCATTCAGTTTCATTTCTACCACATTTCCAAAATCCATGTTCATTTTATCCCACTTCTCAGCTTTCTATTCTGAAGAAATTTGTATCTTCCGTAAATTCCTCTCTTTTTAATAGGTAAGTAGGAATGCACCAATGTCTCATTTTTATTTGATTACCCTAAATCTTTATCTTAGTCTTTATTGGTGCATGACTTGAAAGTTTTTGGATGTGTTTCAAAGTTTTCAGTTAAGTACCCATGCTGCTGTGAAGTACAATTTCTTTACAATCTAACCCAATTATTGTACTTTGGAGAATATGTAAATTCTGTCTGGTCTCCTGCAAATAATTTTGCATCTTCCGTCCAAAGTATTCTTAGACATCTACCCTCCTTTGTTATATTTTCCCTTCTTTCTCCCCGTGATGTATTTTCACTATTGCATATCAGGTTCCAGTCTCCAACCATGAATAATAATCTCTGCCAGAAGCTAATTACCTTTGCCATCATTCTCTTAAGTTCCTTAAAAGATGATGTAGGTCGAATATAAATACATGCCAGTATTATCCTCTTTCCCTTCCTGTAACCCGCTGGTACTACAAATCTACTTTTGTTGACTTTCTTCTCCTCCTCTATTCACTTTTAGAGCTCCTTTCACAATCAGTATTATTACCCCCTTTTCCTTTTTCTCTGATGCTCTGAATAGCCATTTTAAATGCTTTCTTTACCAAATTCATATGCTCAGATGTGTTTTCTGTATCATTGCTCTTTGCACTCTGTGCTTCTTAAAAAAACTTTATTACTCTTTGCTTCTTGCCCATACCTACAATGCCATTCACATTCCATAAAATGGTTAGTAAGTCAGATGCTATTAATTCCACATATTCTACATAGTTTTTTTAATGTGTGTTTTCAGCTTGCATGCGCATATTAGTGCTCGTCAGACTGATCATAAAACCTTCTCTTTTCTGTTTGGACCCATGTTGCAATTTCCCAGACTTTTGTTTCAATAAAAGCACTCAGGAAACAAAACAAAAAAAAAAGTATTTTCATTTTAAAACTCCAAACCCTTTTTCAGTTACCATAAGAAGAGACAACTATGGGTGCTTTCCACAAAGGGAAGGTATCCCTACATATATGGGCAGATGTCGCACAGGCTTTAACCATTCTAAAAGTTGGGTTTAATCGTGCTGAAAATGCGTTTTAGTCACTCGCACCATCCAGTATTGTCCCATGTCAACTTCCTTCCCAGATGTGAAAAACAGCTTACTTATTCTGTTAACTGATTTTTAGCTATATGAAAGAATCCCCTGGATGCCATTAAATGAAAGTATTTTGTATTGTTTTAATGTCTTCTGAAGAAATTGGTGTTACTAGGAATGCATCTGCTTGCATTTCCTTTTGTATGTCACACTACATTTATATTCATTTTACTGCGTACCTCTGTTTCTGTAAGTAGTAATTTTGGTGTTTCCCCAAGAATATACTTCAGAAATCACTGATCATTCATTTTCTAATTATTTACCTGTGCCTGCAGACGTTTCGTCTGTAACTGCAAATTTCTGCTGGTAGATAAAAAAAGATCAGCTAATGGTTCTGCATGATGTAGCTCATCTCAAATGCTCAAAAATTCTCATTTTACATGATGATGTAAACTTCTACCTGTATGCATAACACAGTAGTTTATATACACACATGATTGTTCACCTTAACTTGTTCCCCTCAGTAGGCCAAGATCAGAACATTATACTGCTTATACTTAGCCTTTACACTGTTACAGTATAAATCCTGGATACATTAGAGTAGGAAACAGGTATTTTCTTACTTAATGGCATTGACAGCAGTCACTGATAAGACACCCACCTCACATTTGAAGTATGTGTGCACACTTTGCAGAACTACTTTCCAGTGTAACATGCATTTGACCTCAAGAAATGTATTACACATGTATTAATAAGGAAAAAATAAATTTTGTACATAATTGCATCTTCAGTTCCTTCATTATCCTTCTAAACATTAATTGCAGAATGAAAACTATATGTCCAACCAATGTAACACAGTCCTCAAATTTCCAATCGTTTTTCCACCTGTTGCAGGAGCAAAGATCTGATTTACAGACTGATATCTTATGAAAATGAAACATTACTGTTCACCTGTTTATTTCCTACTTTCAGATTCTTGCTTGCCAACCACCCAACACCAGTCTCTGAAGTCCAGTGTACTCTTGTTTTTTTTCTAGTCAGCTCTTGAGCTTTTTTTTTTTTCCTGTCACTTCATTATTTTCCTTTGCAACGCTGGAAAAGATTTTACTGGGAATTTCTGTCTGTGGACTGTGCCATTGTCAGAGGAATGACATCAACTTGCTTGGCTCACTTTTTACTGGGTAAACTTTATTTCCTGCTTTGGTTGTTCTGCATTAAAATGCCTTTGCTTTATCTGAAAATAATATCCTGAAAGCTATATATTGAAACTTGAATCTCACACCTGCTGCTTGACTTGTGATTGCAAAGATTAACTCACTTCTCTCCTGCCTAGTGTGCAGGAATAGTAATTTTCCATGAACCCACTGGTATGCCCAGTTAATTACCCTTCTGGCACATTTTTTTATCAGGAACAGCACCTTTTGCTGGTGTGACTATATATTTATTAATATAGGTCTTGGGATTCTTTTTCATGGTAAAATTTGCATCTTAGACATGGTGTGCTCTTTCAGTTAAATTCTGCTGTGGAATACCAGTCCAGTTGCTTATTTGTCCTTAATAAAAGTAATGCAGTATATTCCTTCTAGTTTTTCTGGTACAGCAAAAAAATCTCATTTTTTTCTGCATGTTCTGTCTTCTAGATGTGCAGTTTATTGAAGCAGTTCTTCATGAGAAGCCATGTATTCAGCATCTGATTTCTGCAGTTTTGTCTGCTTGGCTGAATACTTACTTAAAGCTTCTGTTCTTTCCAGTCTTTGCTGTTTGTTTGTACATTTTTCTCCAGTGTCTCACTTTCTTTAAACACTTTGGAATAGATTTGCTTTATGTTTTTCTCTAAATTACTGGACACCATCTGCTGTACTGAGGCTGAAATCTGAACTGCTTTTTGCTGAACAGAGCTGCAAGGCTCTTTCCCACCAGAATTGTATCTTCTCTTCTAGCTGATTTTCTCTTACTTTCTCCAGAATTATTCTTTGCTGACATCCAGGCACCGTAGTAACATCAATGACATGTGCTGGCTGTTTTCTGAAGTTTGTTTTCACTCTAGGAGAACTCTAATCAGTCTGTTGATTGGTGTGTGTGGCCATTTGGAAATCCTGCATGACTCAGTTTATGAACACTGACTTCCTATCAATGACAAATCTTCAAAAGACATCAGCAAGAGATATCTTGAGAGCAATAGAATTCGTGGTATCTACAGTTCTAATAATTCCGCATGTCTGACTTCAATTGTACTTCTCACTGATTTGGGCCCAGCACTGTAATCCTCTGACTCTCACTCTCTCTCTCGCATTTTGTGGGAAAAAAAAAGATTTGCTTGGTGAGTCAAACAGTAAAAAACCTGGAATTCCTTTTCTCATTCCATTCCTCAGCAGATGGTTGCAGTAAATGCAGCAGATTTTCACGGAGAACCCTTTTGAAAGATGCCCAAGGAGTTTGGTCCAAACCAGACAAAAACAAGTATATAAACATCAAGGAGATGATGGCCCTAATTTATACCCCTCAAACTCTGCATCATCTCTGGAACCCAGGACCACTTCTAATAGTGACAGACAGTATCATTGTCATCCGTTCACAACCCCTTTTCCCATTTTTCCGGTTTGGGTCTTGGTGTCACTTCAACAGTGACAAACATCCAGAGCCAAGGTTCTCACCATCGGGTGGGTAGCCCTGCCACACACACTACCTTTGTCATGTGGTATATCAATGGGGGGGGTCCTATCCCCTCTGTAGACTAGCTATGGTTGCCTGTGAGTGGCAGTTTAACACAACCTGTTCCCTCTTTTTGTTAACATTGTCATAACAAAGTACAACGGTAGACTATTTGAGCAGATCCAAAGTAAACCCTCATGAGTGCATGTTGAACCCAGAAGTGTGTTTTTAGATTATCCACCAGTGGGGAACTTTTCAGGATGATCTGTGCCCCATCACTTTAAAGAAGCAACTCGAGCTTTTTTTGCAGCAGAGGCCCCTTGCAAAGAAGACCAGAGAATGGAGCCTTTACTTTTCTATGGAACTGTGAATTCCTGTATGCTTTCCCTCCCTTTTCTCTGATTCCAGACCATCATCATCAACCTCCTTTTTTCCCCATTTTCTGCTTGAGGTCAGGTTGTTGTCATTTGTCTTTGTTTCTTAGTTCTAAGGCTATAACCTTTATTTGTGGAAGACTAACCTGTCCTCTGTGTGTAAAGTTGTTACAGAATTGTCTCTAAATCAGTCCATTCAGCTTTCTGCCTTTTTTCCAATCCTCAAAATAAAGGAGAATGAGATGTTCATCGTGTTACCCTGCTGCAGTCATCACACTTGGGTTATCCTGTCGTCAGGCGGTCCTGCAGTCGGCCGGAATTTCAAAGTCTTGGTCCAGCGTCGGTTGCTGTCGCTTCTTCCCTGACGTCAGTGTGCCAGGGGTATATATAATGCATCCGAAGCCATTTTCTTCAGTCTTTCTTGCCGCGCGGTGCCCGAAGCAGAAGCAGTTCGCAAGTGCCGGTTGGCCGACTCCTGAGATTTTCGAAGTCGAATTTCAGATCCGAAGTCTTCAATAAAGCTAAGTACCCCATTGGGGAAACTTTTCCTGCCTCAGACCGATGTCAGAAAAAGTTAACAATTGTATTTCTTGTGGGAAGCAAATACCTCATAAGGATTTTCACTCTTACTGCATACCTTGCCTAGGCCCAGACCACGACGTCACTGGTTGTCGTTTTTGTGCTAGGTTTAATAAGCGTACTATAAAAAGACGCTTTGATTTCGCAAGACACTACTTCAGTAGAAAATGTAACTACACAATGCCGTTGGAGCAACCGACTACCGGCGTGCACAAAAAACGCAAGGATAAGGACAGGCAACCTAGGCCCAAGCTATACTCCGAGGCCTCGGCTGAACCAGTCTCCGGTTCACCGGTCTTCAGTGAGGCTTCGACGCAGCCCCTGACTACCGCAGATTTGGAACCCGAGACCGCTTCGGAGACTTTGGCGGAGAGCGCTAGGCCGACGCAGCCATTTTGTTCAGCCCCTACCGACGACTCTGCAGAAAGAGATGTCGGTGCTGCAGAAACACCTTCGATTTCTGAAGGCGTCTTCAGACCTACGACGCTCACCATAAAAACGTATCCTAAGCTTAAGACTCCTATTAAACCTAAAAAGACTGCACTTCAGTCACCAGTTCAAGGCCCCATGCCTAAGAAACAGATGCTTAAAATGGCTGAAGATTTGATCTCTTTAATCAGGGGTTCCCAACCCCCACCCGACAAAAGGCCTAGACAAGAGGAAGATTATGCTGCCTCTGACCAAGTGTCTATTTCCTCAGGCTCCTCTGAGGACCAAGATTTCTCCTTCTCTCCTTATGAAGATTCTGATGCTGAGGATTCTATTCCCTCAGCTTCTCCTCCTGAAGACTACTCCTTTGGGGAAACTTTACACACTATGAGGGAACATTTTCACTGGGAAGGTCAGGACTACTCTGACTCAAAGAAAAGGCTCAGAGAGTTTCTTTTACTCCCCCAGCACAGACCACTTGCTATCCCCCCAGTTTTAGACATTGTGGATGATGTTTACTTAAAATCTAGTTTGAACCCAGATTCTCTGCCTCCTGCTCCAGCCAAACCAGACAGATACTATAGAGTGCCTGACTCCCACAAATTCCTTTATAAAAGCCCTGTTGCTGACCCAGAGACCATCTCCCAGGGTCCCAAAGGGGCTAAGGCTTTTATGGCAAAAAATCCTGTACCCTCTGAAAGGGACTCCAGAGCACTAGACAGGTGGGGGGAAAAGGTTTACACCTCAGCCACTCTAGCTATGAGAGCACTAAATTGCCAATTTCACATGCTAAAATATCAGCAATTTCTTATGTCTCAGCTAAAACAAAAAATGAGCACACTCCCTCAACAGTCTGAATTGAAAGAAATGCAGGATCTGTTGCATGCAGCTGAACAGGTGGGCAAACATACTTTACAATGTGGTTTTGATTCTTTGGAGGCTTCCTGCAGAGCAGCTGTCACTGGGTCTGTTATACGTAGACATGCTTGGTTAAAGGAACAAACTCTGCCTGATCATGTTAAAGCAAAGCTTCTAGATGCTCCCTTACAGCAGGATGTTCTGTTTGGAGTTAAGGCAGAAGAAGTCTTAAAGAAAATGGAGGATAAGGCAAAATCTATGCAGACAGTCAAAGATTTTCTACAGGTACAGCCCCCTCACTTCAGCAGAAATTGGCCAACTAAAAATTGGTCCTTTCCAGCTACTGACAGACCACAGAGGGGTAAGTACAAACGTCCAAGAGGCAGAGGACAACCACAAGCCCAATACAAACCTCGACAATGGGGCACTGCAACACAGAAGGGAGGAGAAGACAGGCCCCAATCTACCAGAAGGCAAACTCAATGACTTGCGCCTCATCTGGCCAAGCAACACTCTCTTGGCAGCTCCCTTGGGAGGAAAACTCGCACTTTTTTCAGACAACTGGCACATTGTCACAAAGGACAAATGGGTCCTAGACATAATTTCACGAGGATACAGATTCCATTTCCACACTTTGCCAATGAAAAGAGGAATGCCAAACCTGCCACAAAAGCAATGGGCAGAGACACAAAAACAAATTACAGCTCTCATGGATATGAGAGCCATTCAACTGGTACCTACATGAGAGCAAGGCCAACGATTTTACTCAAGACTCTTTCTAGTCCCCAGAAAGGACAATGCCTGGAGACCAATTCTGGACCTTTCAATTCTAAACACATTCTTACAATTACCCAAATTCAAGATGCTAACACTACAGCAGCTTCTTCCCATGTTGGGCAAGAAAGCATGGCTAGTAACGTTGGACCTCAAGGAGGCATACCTGCATGTCCCTATCAGACAAAGTTGCAGAAGATACCTCCATTTCATTGCAGGTTCAACCCATTACCAATTCTCTGCACTGCCCTTTGGCTTATCTACTGCGCCCAGGGTCTTCACAAAATGCCTGGCACCAGTAATTGCATACTGCAGACAAAAAGGAATTCAAATATAACCAAAACCATGAAACAGAAGGCTCAGGCTTTGCGAAAAGATGACAAGCAAGTAGATGTAGTTTTAGCGCTTTCTTCATGGACTTCATCAGAAAAACGGGAACTCTCCCAAGTTCCCGTTTTTATACGCGAAACAGGAAGTGATGTAAAGTGACAATTACATAAAATTAAATGTCTTTGTTTTATCAAACGAAAAATAAACTATTTTAACTTCATAAAATTATTGTAAAAACATCATTTAAACCATTATTTTTACTCTATCTTTATGACAATGTACTATAAGCATATTTTGTTATGATTTGTTTACAAACTATTAAATTTTTGTATATATGTGGAAAAATCATATAACACATTTATAAATAATTCATTTATCTTTAAATGTTAGAAAATTCTCTACGTGACCCAAATTAGACTCTAATCTATCTGTGAAAATTCTAAATAGAAACAAGTGTATTTGATTCTTATTTGTTTAAATATTTAGAATAAATAATTTATACATTATTCATCATTTGTTTTTGTATTTTTCAAGTTTTTGACAATTAGACAATGTCCATATTTAGGTATATGAACATTTGATATGAACAACACATCTATAATGAATGTATTTTGGGATTTTGTATATTCGATTATTTATTCTAAATATTTAAACAAATAAGAATAACATCATAACAAAATATGCTTATAGTACATTGTCATAAAGATAGAGTAAAAATAATGGTTTAAATGATGTTTTTATAATAATTTTATGAAGTTAAAATAGTTTATTTTTCGTTTGATAAAACAAAGACATTTAATTTTATGTAATTGTCGCTTTACATCACTTCCTGTTTGGTGTATAAAAACGGGAACTTGGGAGAGTTCCCGTTTTTCTGATGAAGTCCATGTTTTTAAATAAAGTGGAAGAAAGCGCTAAAACTACATCTACTTGCTTGTCATCTTTTCGCAAAGCCCGAGCCTTCTGTTTCATGGTTTTGGTTCTGTTGTTTTCTGGCTAGTCAGGAATTCAAATATACCCATACCTGGACGACTACCTCATCCAAGCAGAAAGCAAGGACATCCTCTTACAACATCTGGCTTTTGTAAAACATCTTCTAAGTTGCCTGGGGTACACAGTAAACGAAAAGAAATCAAAACTAGTACGCTCACAAAATATGACATTCCTGGGTGCCAGCTTGAATACAACGGCCCAGAAGGCTTATCTGACACCAGACAAACAACTACAACTGACTCAATATTTCAAAACAATGGCAACAAAGACCCTACTCCCTGCAAGAAAAATTCTGCAGGCCTTGGGCTTCATGGCATCTTGCATACTACTAATACCATTTGCAAAGCTGCATATGACGAAATTACAGTGGTAGCTAAAAAGTGTATGGTCTCAAACAAGCCACAGCTTTGACTCAATGATATCTCTCATTCCTTGCCTACAACAGGAGTTTCTGTGGTGGTCACAGGCATGTCACCTCAACAAGGGTCAGCCTTTCACCTTGCCCCCAGCCAGGCAAACTATGACAACAGATGCATCGGACTACGCCTGGGGGGGGGGGCACATGGCAGGACAGTGCGTTCAAGGCATATGGACTGCAGATCAAAGAAGTTTGCACATCAATCAAAAAGAGATGCTAGCTGTACAGAATGTTCTGACAGCCTTCAAGAACCTATTACATCCAGGACTACTTACAATAAGGACGGACAACACCACAGTAATGTGGTACATAAACAAACAAGGGGGTACACACTCCTACCCTCTATGCAGGCAAGCAATGACGTTGTGGAACACAGCACTGGCTTACCAAGTTCAGTTACAAGCTCAATTCCTGCCAGGAAGAAAGAACACATTGGCAGACGACCTCAGCAGAAACATCATGGATCCCCACGAGTGGAAACTGGATCCACAACTATTTGCAATGATAACTCAAAAATGGGGCCTTCCAGACATAGACCTGTTTGCCAGCCCCCAAAACTATCAGCTAACAAAATTTTGTACAAGGACACTTCACCATCAAGCTTTGAAAGTGGACGCACTCTCATTCAGTTGGAAAAACCTGACAGTATATATGCCTTCCCTCCATTGCCTCTCCTCACAAAGGTGCTTCTGAAAATCAGAAAGGAGAGACCACGACTGATACTCATAGCCCCAGACTGGCCACGCCAGCACTGGTACCCACTATTAAGGAATATGGCCCAGGGTCCACCTTGGATTTTGCCACAAATTGCTCATTTGCTCACACAGCAAAACAATCAGATTCTACACAGCCAGCTCAAAACCTTAAATCTGGCTGCATGGAAAATCAACTAAGCATCCAGCCAGCTCCTCTTTCCCAAGCAGTTATGGATGTTCTTCTGGAAGCTAGGAGGCCCAGTACCAGGAAGGCCTACTCGGACAAATGGAAAAGATTTTGCGCCTGGAACCAAGCTAAAGGCCAAAACACACTTCAGCCTCACATGCCTCAGATTCTACAGTATTTAACTGAGATGTTGCACAAAGGACTTTCTTTTTCTTCCATTAAAATCCATGCATCAGCTATTTTAGCCCACTACAACATGGATCGACCCTTATTTTCACATCCACTTCTAAGGTAGTTCCTCAGAGGAGCAAAAAACATTAGACCCCCCCCAGGGGAGCACCTGCAGCAACATGGGACCTCAATTTTGTTCTGGAAAAACTTACGCTACCTCCCTTTGAACCAGCTTTCTCTGCAGATCTACAGTTTCTATCATGGAAGACTGCCCTGCTGCTAGCAATAACTTCAGCTAGAAGAGTCTCAGAGCTGCAGGCACTAATGGCAGTGGAACCTTTCCTCATTTTCCATCAAGACAGACTTTCTCTACGAACTAATCCTTCCTTCATGCCTAAGGTGGTTTCCAGTGTGGCTTTAAATCAAACCATCCACTTACCCACCTTCTTCCCGAATCCACAGAACAAAGGAGAAAGACTCCTGCATTCCTTGGACATTCACAGGCAACTTCGTTACTACTTGGATAAAACTAAGGTTTTCAGAAAATCTGACCAGCTCTTTGTATCCTATGCTACAGCTTCACAAGGGAAGGCTATATCAAAACAAACCATTTCCAAATGGATAGGACATTGCATTTGTTTTTGCCATACCCATCATGGAAAACCAGTTCCTGCTACCATTAGGCCCCACTCTACCAGGGCTACAGCTACATCTACAGCCTTCCTCAGGGGGGTTCCAACCAAGGATATTTTGGAAGCTGCAACTTGGAGTTCAGTACACACCTTTACCAAACACTACCACGTACCACTTTACTCTAAGACTAGAGTTGGCTTCGCCACTGCAGTTCTGCAGGGCCTTCTAGCCTCCTCTAACCCTCTATGAATCCTCCACCCATCCTTAGCTTTGGGATTCTACCCAAGTGTGATGACTGCAGCAGGGTAACATGATGAACATAGTACAATTTTGTACCTACCATAAATGTAGATGTTCGAGTGTACACCCTGCTGCAGTCCAGGTTACCCCCCCCCCTCCATCCCCTCTGATCTATCTGGCTAAATCTCTACAAAACCTTCCTGATGTATTTGCTTATAGCTAGAGGGATTTTGTGTTTGTGCTAAAACTTCATAAATTGGTAATAATTACTGACCACCTTTTTGGGGGCACCTGACATCTGGGGCAAGAAAAACTGAAGAAAATGGCGTCGGATGCATTATATATATCCCTGGTGCACTGACGTCGGGGAAGAAGCGACAGCAACCGACGCCGGACCAAGACTTTGGAATTCCGGCCGACTGCGGGACCGCCTGACGACAGGATAACCCAAGTGTGATGACTGCAGCAGGGTGTACACTCGAACATCTACATTTATGGTAGGTACAAAACTGTACTTTCTTCACTTGCTGGTTCTCTGAAGATAATGGAGTTTCAATCTAGAAAGGACATAAAACATTAGAAAGTCTGACCAACTTTTTATTTTCTAAAAAGGAAAGAAGATAGGTCTACCAGTCACTAAGCAGACCATATCCAGTTGTCTTTCCTTTCCATTTTTTGTATTACTCTTTCTCTGGCAAATCCCTTCAGTGCGAAGTAAAAGCCCATTCCACCAGAGCTGTGTCTTCTTCAGGAGGATTCTTTAAAAGGTTTAGACTCTTGAATTCCTTCTGAAGGGAGCTACATGATCTTCTGTTCACACTTTTTCACAAAGCACTACAAAATAGATGCCTTTTCCTAGAGTTAGGGCAGGTTTTGCCAGGACCACTCTTTATGGCTTTCTGGACTCAAGCTTTATTGTTTGAGGTCCTCCTTCCTTCTAAAAGCTTTGGAAATTATCCCCGTAAATGAAGAATACTGCAACAGTGATATAATGAAAATCATAGTGCAGCTGTATAACTCTTACCATAACAGCAGATGTTCAAATGAATTATTGTTGCATTATATACACCCTTTCTCAATCCCCTCTTTTCTCCTTTCTTTATTGACTGAGGTAGATCCCTTAGCTTCTCTCCCCACATGCTATTACAGTTGTGAATATCCTGTTATGAGCATCAGCTTCAATCTTTTTCACTGGGGCAAAAATTGCTGTGAGGATTTTCATGCTTGTACTACTATAAGTGCTGGCATGTAGTCTTGTGCATAGGTCACAGGTCAGACATATGGCAAGTTAGGAAGGTTCCTTAGCTTTTGTAGACTGGTTGGATGTATTGTATCTTTGGCAGAATATACTATAACAGCGATCTGTCAAAAATCTACTGTTATGGTTCTGTCTTATACAACTGTATTTTTTCTGCAGTTGCGTGTTTTTGGAAAGTTGGAGAGAGATTGGTGAATGCACCCAAACCGACTGTGAGATCAAAGGAGACTCTTTGACGGTTAATATATAATGAGATAGATGGTGATCTATCTTTTATACTGTTTAAGAAAGACGAGTTAGAGTTAACCATTTTTTTTGTCACAGACTTTTTTGGTTCAGGCTGTGGCCTTTGCTGTAATAGGAAACCGTTTAGACTTGGGCAGTGATGCTTACATTTACTAGAATGAGAAAGCAGTATATCCTATTTTTAGCAACACATAATAAAAATGTGTTATGAAGTTTGCAGTTAATTTTTCTTCATTTATTAATAAATTGCCAGGTATAAGGTTACTGATCTGGTGTCAGTGGGTTTGACTCAGGAAGATGAAGCTTCTTTAAATATTTTTCTTGCTCTCAAACGATGATTAAGTCCCCACTAGCAGCCACGCAAAGTGTGGAGCCTGAAAAAAAGTTGGCTAGTTACAGAAAGGGATGTTCTGTGAAGGAGAGCAGGTAGCAGTGGAAGTATTCATAAAAAGGCATCTCACTCTGTCAGTGAGATAGGTACTATGTAACTGGAATATGGGAAAGCAGCATGTTGAACGAAGGGCGATAGCCCAGTATATATTTTGTTACACAGGTGCATTGTTACAGCACAAGTAATTCTGGTAGAGATGAGAGAGAACTTTCCCGGGTGCTATGTAGTGTAGTTTAGTGCAGTGATGGTGAACTTATGACATGCATGTCAAAGGTGAAACACACCATGACATTTTGGGTGACACACCAGCATTCACCAACACCCGAGTTACCAAAGAAACTGAATGAACAAAAATACAAGAAATATGCGACCCTGCACTTATCTATTAAAACCCAGCAACAAAAAAGTAATTGATGTTATCAAATCAAATGCAGTGTGTTCCATATTTTTTTCATTTCAGTTCAATTACCATTAAAAGTAGGGTAAGTTTTAAGCCCAATATCAGTGTGCATATCATTTTCTGTATTGCAAGTCACTGATTTTTCTTTTACTCTTATAATACATAGCAACACACATGATAGGACTGTATTTTTTTTAAAATAAATGAATATGTGAAGAATTCTTTCTCTTTTGTTCGGTGGGGGTGGGGGTGACATGCCAGCAGAGTCAAGATGGACATTTTCTGAATTTTTGACATGCCAAGCCCAAAAAGTTTGCCATCACTGGTTTAGAGTAATCTAGATATAATGTCCTGGTGCTGTGCCTTTGTTGTTTTTACTCAACCAAAAGTGATACAGCAGTTTGGTTGTACTTTGTTGCACAAGAATTTCTAAAAAGATGAGCAGATTATCTTTTTTAGTGTACTGCAGTTGTACCTTGCTCAGACTGACCTGGGTACAGTATGCTGGGTTTGTTCTAATGTTCTTGTACTCATCTTGTAACAGTACAGCAGTCTGCATCTCTCTGTAAACTTTAAAAATGGGATCTCTTAAGATAACCCTATCTTATGAAAATGATTATTATGTTTATTGTCTTAATGGCAGAGATTTAAGTTTTGTCTCAGTAGAAGGACCTGCCTCCTCTGCATTGACTTCCCCAGGATCCTAGACTTTGTGCATCAATTTGCTCATTCCAGAACTTGTATTTTTAGTGTGCATTCTCCTGCATTGTTAACTTCAATCTTTTGGTCATCTGAGGCAGTCATTAGCTTCTGCAGGGAAGAGTCATGCATTCCGTAAGAAATTAGGGATGATTGTGTTCACCTCGTTAGACCGAGGTTGTGAGTACTGGAAACACAAGTGGAAGCAACTTATCTTCTCTTATAATGGGTTCTCCTCTCTTATACTTTGAGATCCATTGATCTTGGAATATGTTATATAAGGGGGATACGAGGAGCTCTGATGCCACAGAAAATACTTTTTATCCTGTACTTTGACATAAGGACTTACTTTGCTTAATAAAGTTCATTAGTGTGGCACTCATTACCGTCCTGTAGGGAAGAGGATCTAGTCTGTTCTTAACAGGATGTTTACATAGCAGTGGTTATCTCATTGATGTATACATTCTGAATTTTTGAAATTAAGAAGAAAATAATGAGCATTAATTTTCTTATCAAAACAAATTGATGAACGTTCATTTTCTTTTTTATATTTGGAGTTTGAAGATTATATTTGGAGCTTGAGCAAACACCCATAACGTTAAATGAAAGGTTTATAATGTGACCATTTAATTCAGCATGAAGCATTTACAAAGTGAATTGTTTACACTAGTTTCATGCCTTTACATCTTTTTAACTTGTAAAAAACCAAGCAAACCAAAAAGCAAGATTTTTTGTTTTCATTTTTAATGAACAAATGAAGATATAATTAGATTTTTTGCATTGTATTGTACATTGTAAAGATAGATCTGATGTCATTTTCATTCTTCCTCAACATATGGATTTGGATCCGACTCAGCCGCATATTCCAGATTTCAGAGCCAACTCTTGAGCCCCTCCCTCTACCTACGATGCTCTGTTCATAGGTTCATAGGTTCATACTAGGCTATCTGCCCTAGGGCATTTATAAGCCTAGCCAGAGTGTGTTTGGCTTTCGCCACCCATTTTAAATTAATTTTGCTATGCCTTTTTTTGAGGTTAGTATACTGTGCCTCTGTCTAACAGTGACACAGAAGTGATAGCCGGGGTAAACCCATGATCTCCCATCCACTCATCAAGATTCCTCTTGAAGAGAGTCAATGTGGGACTCTGCCTAACCTGGACTGGGATTTTATTCCAGAGTGAAGGGAGCCTCTGGGTTATGAATCTGTCCCTCCAGCATGTCCTATTTATTTCAGTGCTGAGGTTCAAGTCTCGAGCGCGTAGCTCGATGGGATTTGGATTTTCTGAGGTGCAGCATGTCCATTAATTCCGGGTTGGAAATGGCTTTATACGTCAGGCACAGATCGCCTCTGAGCAGGCGGTATGCCACTGAGTAGAGCTGGAGTTTCTTTAACCGGGCAGCATATGGCATCTGTTTAAGCCCTTTGATCCTCTTGGTGAGGTACTTTTGGGGTCTTTCCAGTTGCTGCAGGTGTCTGGTAAGGTACATCCCAAAAGGGGCATTGTACTCAATTATGGGCCTGATGAGGGATGAGTAAAGAGGTACGATGACCTCCCCTGATCTAGATGTGAATCCCTTCATGATTAGGTGGGCTATATAAAATGTTTTTCTAACCACTTTGGCCACGTGGTTGTCATGAGAGATTGCTATCAACTTAGGTCCCCAGGTCCCTAATGACTTCTTCTGTACTTAATGGATTACCACCTATGTGGTAATTTGTGGGCACTTTGTTTTTGCCAAAGGGGATGACTATACACTTTTTGGCGTTTAGCTTGAGGCCATGGCTCTGACACCAGTTGTCTGTTTCTATGAGGCCCTTTTGGAGGATGCTTGTGTCGGCTGGAGAGTTGATTATGGCACCCAGTTTGCAGTCATCTGCGAACTTGGTCAGCCACAGTCCTTCCGTGTTGGCCTGTACTGCCGAGAAATATATACCGAACAAGAGAGGTCCCAGGACTGAGCCTTGTGGGATGCCACTTGTAACTGGTTTGGAGTCTGACATGGCTCCAGCAATTCTAACCATGTGGGTTCTGTCCTTGAGCCAGTTTGCAACCCATCTAGTGACATAGGGGTTTATATTTAAGCTGGTGAGCTTATCTATAATGCCCGAGTGGGGTATTGTATCGAAGGCTTTTGCGAGGTCCAGGTAGGCTGTGTGGACCACCTTCCCCTCGTCAATGGCCTTGGTGACTGTTTCAAAGAAATTGACCAGATTTAAGAGGCAGGATCTGCCCTTAACAAAGCCAAACTGGGTAGGATCCAGTGTCTGTAGGTCCCCAGTATCTTTATTTATGAGGTCCATGATTATCCTTTCCATAGCTTTGCAGACCAAGCTAGTCAGGCTTATGGGGCGATAGTTTCCAGGATCCGTTGAGGCACCACCTTTGTGGAGAGGGACCACTGTTGCTGTACGCCACTCTTTGGGTACATATCCTGTAGTAAGGCTAAGATTGAACGGTAGTTTTATGTTTGGGTTTAGCTCTTCTTGGAGTTCATGTAGGATGCAGCCCGGGACACCATCTGGTCCCATTGATGCTGTGTTTTTTGCTTTGGAGAGGGCGGCTCTTACCTGAGCATCTGAGATGTCAGGGGCAGCACTCTGTTGGGATAGATATTTGCCCTTTGGTGGGGAGGGGGGAGAAGTTTGCACTGAACCTGTCAACTAGGATGTTGGCAATGTCTGTGGGCTCGGTGTATTTTTTGTCATTTTGGACTAATTCTGAGCATATCTGGGAATTCCCACCCAGGTTCCTAACATAACTAAAGAAAGCCTTGTGATTATCCTTAGTGTCCTGTGCAATTTTTCTCTCGAAGCTGGCCTTAGACGATTTTATGAGTGCCCGTAGTTTTTGCTAATACTGATCAGAGATGCCTTCCCTTTTGGGATTTTGCTCTATCATGTAGTAGCTTCCTCCTTCTATTGTAAAGTTTGTTTATGGCTGGGGTCCACCAGACAGGACGCCTGCCTTTGGAGGATTGGGTCTTGGTTTTATTTGGGATTGCATGATCCATGCATTCCTGAAGGTGTTCATAGAATGCGTTTATAAAGGATTCTGCGGTCTGGGCCGTATTTTCCACAGGCCCGGGGGCTTTGAAGGATTTCGCCTCGGTTTTGAGGCGTGTGAAATTTCCTTTAGAGAAGTTTTTCACTGTGGTTTTCTGGGCAGGGGGTGGGGTCGGGATGTGAATATTCAGTGAGATTAGTTTATGGTCTGATCTTACCAGTGAGGGATACACTTCTGGTCTGGAGCATAGTGTCCCCATGTTGGTGATGATCAGATCCAGTATGTTTTCCCCTCTTGTGGGAGTGGTAACAAGTTGTTCCATAGCATTTGAGTTTATAAATTCTAGGAACCTTTGGGCTAGGGTGTTGGAGCTAGAGTAATGCTCCCAGTCTATGTTTGGGTAGTTGAAGTCACCCAATATAATGGTGTTTGGAGAGACCTTCATATTTTCCAGTATTCTCAGGAAGGCCAAGTGGGGTTCCTGTGTTTGGGAGGGTGGTCTGTAGCAGCCTATAAACTGGAAGGCAGGTTTACCCACAGTTAGTTGCACATGGATAGTCTCTGATGCTTCGTGCTGTGCCACCAACCTGGAGGTGTGGGTATCTTTGACGAATATTGATACTCCCCCTCCTTTTGTGGTTCGGTCCAAGTTTTGGGGCCGAAAAGCATGGTATGAGGTATAACCTGGTAGTGCTGGGGTGCTTTCGGGAGCCTTGAACCAGGTTTCTGTTACTGCACAGTATCGATGTTCTCCATGCTAAGGAGAGTTTCGAGTGCGTGCATCTTGAGGTTTAGACTTCTGGCATTGAGTAGCATTACTCTTAGTTTCTTATCCCTTGTGATACCTATGGAGGTGGGTTTGTCTTTTGAGCCTTGCCTAAAAAAGGCACTATGGGGGTAGCAAGAGCCTTTGCCAAAATCCGAAAGCCCAGGGGTGACCGGTGCAAGCCGTCCCTAGCGAAGCATCGTGGCTTGTCGAGCATGTCATCCCAGGCTGACAGGCATTGGATCCCCTTTGAATGACACCAACACTTAAGCCAATTGTTGAAATTGATCATCTTGTCTTCATATTGTGGCATCATTCTTGGTGAGGGTAAGATGCTACTCAAGGTCAGGGTCATACCGGCCTGGGCTACATGCTCAGAGAGCTCCTCTATGTCTCTCTTCATGTAGTCCAGGGAGGTACGTCTCAGGTCATTCACACCAGCATGGACAATGACTGAGTCATATTTGTACTTGCCTTGGAGTGACCTGAGTGCTTGTGTTATGTGGCGGATCCTAGCGCCCGAAAGGCAGCTCACCGTGACCTTCTCCTTGTTCAGCCTGGTGAGCGAGACGTCAGTGTGCCTGACGATAGAGTCACCTATTACAAGTGTATCAGGTGTGTTGTTTAGCCTTAAGGGCTGTGACTGTTCGGCACACTGGCTTTGTGAGCCATGTGTTGCACGTGTTTTGTTTTGGGGTAGCGGTTGCTTGGTGTCTGCTTTGGAGGTCTCTGCTGCTTAGGCAGATTTTTATTTAGAGCCTCCGAGTATGTTTTTGTGTGTTTGTGTTTGGTTTGTTGTCATGGTAGGTCTATGTGAGACTGGAATTGTAGTGAGTGTGGTTTCCTTCTCCTCCTGACTGGTTACGCCAGTACTGAGTTGAGAGAGCTTAGCCTCCAGTTTGGCTATATGGTTGCATCTCTCACATGTGTTGGAATTTGTTGGGAGGAGGAGAGGGTTGTCTGTGTACATGAGGCAGTTGTAACATTGCCTCAAGATTCCCAGATTCACCAGCTGGACCGGAGAGGAGATTGACAACTGACCTTTGGACATGCTAGAATAGTATTGGGAATGCCTTTATAATTGAAAAAAGGGCCAATGGGGAACAAGGTACTCAAGGGGAGTTTGTGAGGGTGTAGTGCTTTTAATTTTTTAGAGCTGACTTATATAATTGCTTTAGTGAGCAAGTGCCAGGTAACTTAAATGCAATGTGTTACAGGTAACTTAAATGCAAAAACGACAAACAGTAACTTTCTTTCAAGTGAAACAAGGAAATAAGTACAGTAAGCGATGCAGATATCACTAGGGATCCACAGAAGTGCTAAAAGGCCGCGTTTTAGGTGGAATTAGCGTTTCAGGGAAATAAACAAACAACAAGCATACAAATAAAGCTAGATTCAGCAGGCCTGGATCTAGTCTATGCTACAGCAAACAAGGTGTACCAATTTCTGTAAGAAACAGTTAGAATATGCAGGCACTATAAGCCTCTAACCAGAAATTGTTCCATCCCCATTGCCTCGGATCTTATTTGCAGCCATCACAGATGCAGATTCCACTCGAGTTTTATTACAGATTTTTATGAGTTACTAAAATTTTTGGATTTACATTTAACTTTATTTTAGCTTATCTATACTTTCTCCTAGATTTTCTTGATGGACGTTAGGACTTTCCACCTCTTAATTCCTACTGTTATCACTAAATAGTAATTTGTTGGTACCATTCTTGGTAGATCGACTTACTCTTTTTCACTCCAGCGTATTTCAGATTACCATCATTGGTTATTAATTCAGTCTTTCATACCTTAAAAAAAGTCTTGTAGTTTATTATTGTTGTTTTTCCTTTTGTGGATATGTCAGATAAATCAACAGGTTTTAAAAAATGCACATCTTGTGGACATAAAATCCCAACTTTGGATGCATGCAAGAAGTGCATGTACTATCTTGGGGCTGGGAACTTGGGCATTGCTTGTAAGATCTGCTTCACCTTTAATCCAAGAGCCCTAACAGATAGATGCAACAGCCTTATTCTATGGGGACTTATCCCTACTACATCTTTATCAGCTCAACCCCCCTCCAAGTCTAGTAAATGTGCTCCTCTGGAACCAAGGAAACACTCCCCTCTGAATTCTCCCAGGTCTTCATCAGAGCCTCCTTTAAAAACTAGAAAAACTTCTGATCCGACATTATTGGATCCAAACACTCAACAGGTGGATCCTAATGCTTCAGCTCCTTCAGTTGTTACCATAAATCCTACAGTACCACCTTTGGTTCCTAGGTTCTCAGATCCAAAGCTGACTACTTTGTATAGGAGTACTACTACAGAATTTACTGTCAAGCCCATCTCAGTTGCTTCAGACTCCAAAGAAGCATTCAAGCCCCTCATCTACTAGTTCCTCTAAGTCCTTCAGAAGCTTTTTGGAAGAGGATGTGGATAGGGTGATGCGAAAATTTCTCATTTCAGATCCAGATAGGGGGTCTTACCAGCTCTGTCCTCTTTTGGATCCCTGAGTATACCTACCACATCAAAAAACATCTTCTCTCCTTCTCCAATCCATCCTGTGGTTTGGGAGTACCAGGATCCGAAACCTCTGAGAGGTACAGTATTGGATCTGAAGCAAGCTTCTTCCTTCACTCCGACTATATCCTTGACTAGTTCTGCTCTGATACCCTCTGGTCAGAACAGGTCTTGGAGCTGAAGTATCAGTATTAAATCCAAGGGGATAGATTCAGCTCCAGTTCTGTTGGTTTTGTCCCTTCTCCTCGGAGCCTCAGCCCTAGACAGTTTGGATCCTGTTCCATCCAGAAGCACGAATCCGAGGAAGGTTTAGATCTACTTTTGTTAGGAGTTTTGGCTCCGAGAAGGTGGTTTGAAGCCTGTCTGGGTCTGTTGGCTTTCAAGGTTGTAGAAAGGCCTTTTTTTTCTCCAAAGAGATTTGCCTTCTCATGTTTTGGATCCAACCCCTTTTCTGTCATCAGTACTGAGCTCTGAGTTGATCAGACCTATTCCACAGGGACAGCCAGTTTCAGTAAGTGTCTAACCAGTTCCAGTAGAGGAACTTCCCCTGTGTTCCAACATCTCACCTGAACATCCCACAGAGGAGGTGCATCGAAAGAGAATGTGGAAAAGGCGACACACTGACTCCCTGATGGAGTCGGTCATGGAGGATACCGATTTTGATGGAGAGGGGCCCCCCAGATCACCACAGGATGACATCTCCTTTGGAGATATTTTAGAAATCCTAAAACATAAAGGGTGTCTAGTCTTTCCACCCCCCCCCCACCAGAAAAATATGTATTTTTAAGGCTTTTGGTTCTGGACCATCTGTCTTGGGCTACCCCCCCCCCCCCCCCCCCCAGCGGATGAACTTATTTATTTAATTTCCCGCTGAGCTTGGTGGAACTGGATACTGTCAAACTCATTCCCAAAAGACCCAACAAATTTTTAATCCCACCAACAGATAGACCCCACTGGCACAAAGGATGCTATGTTGGTGGCAGCAGCCACCAAGAAAGAGCTAGAGGAACAGAGCTCTTCTGTCCATCCACCAGACAGAGTCTAGAGAGTTGGACATATTTGGAAATCAAGTCTTTGCCTCAAAAACCTTTGCCCGGAGGTCACTGAACTGTCTGCCACACTTTACTAGGCTTCAGAGAGACTTGACCAAAGAGCCTTCAGATTCACTCTGAGTTCATATCTGCTGAAGACTTCAAAAGAACATCCTTGCAACTGGCCACTCCCTTATCCATATCCAATGCTTTAATGAGGTTGATATCTCGCACACCTTAAGAAACCTCATGAGCAGCCAGTTCAGGCATTGGCTTTAGGAGACATGCCTGGATGCAGTTGTGCGACTTTGCAGAGCCTTTTAAGGTTTCCTTTATCAAAGCCCCATTTGATGGCACTTCCTTGTTTGGGCCATCAGTCAAAGAGATGCTTACCCACAGCGAACAAGATGGAAAGATTCTGTATGCCATGTGAATCAAGTTTTCTATGCCTCAATGAACCTTTTCCAGGAGTCAGAGAGGCGGTAAGAAAATGTGGCTCTGAAAATCTCTGGGAACTTTCCAAGATCCATGTGGGGACAATTCCTGCAGAGGCAGAGGAGGAAATTTTAATGGTAGATGTTACCCTAGAGACAGGGGAGGTCTGCAGAACCAGGGCTTCAGAAATTCTTTTTCAGACAGGCCTTTCAGAGCTTCTGAAGTGTTGCCCAACTGTCCCATTCTGGAAGCAGTTGAGGGTCGATTATCTTTGCACCCAGACACCTGGGTAACACAAAATATGTGGGTGATAAGAATAATATCCAGGGGTTATTACATACCATTTTTCCTTTT